>NC_045754.1:6228869-6258774 GCF_008692095.1 Etheostoma spectabile
CCCGTGACTCCCGTGCTTCTATTTATAGTGCCAACAGCCGGCTGGCCAGTCTGGCTGCCCTGGCTGTTAGGCTTCCGCACTCTGCTGGACACAACAATGCAATAACAAAGACTTGCCTTTTTTCCTTCAATATCTTTCTTTGCTCTCAATTTTAATATGCAACGTCTTCTGTATCTTCCTTCAGTCCCATCCAGACCAGAATTGCAACTGGCCCTGGGTAAGCCCGTCAGAGGGTGGGCTTGGCAACCCACGCTTCCGCTTCTGTCTGACCTCGCTAAACATGCCGCCACGCTGCATAGGTTTGGCACGGCGCCGTTCGGGCAGAGGAGGCAGGTGAGTTCAGTCTGACTGTTTGGTTTCCAAGTCTGGGAAATTTGGCTAAATCAAACATTTTGATGTATGCATGACTTCATATTTTGTAAAGCTTTTAATCCACAATTTCATTTTATGACATTTGTAATGGAAAGAATTAAAGAGGTGTAAAGAAGTGTGATGTGATCAGCATGTTGCCTGGGTACTTTATGCATTCATCATATTCATTAAAATCTACAAATTCAGTTAGGAAAATTAATTCTGAGAACATGTCAAAACTTAAAATGAAATGTGCGTGGGAATGCTGCCAGAGGAAATTCAGCCAAGTGTTGGCTGTGGTTGCTGAGGTTGTTTACCATACCAGCTCTTTGGCAGGATACCAGCAATCATTTGGCGGGCACATTCTATTGTAAATATTAAAACGATGAACCTGACATTCCAATTTTGGGATTCACCTGCCACTGTGGCCTGCAGACAACTCGGGGAAACTGAGCTTCCAGTGAGTTTCTGTCTACTATAGACCTTATCCCTGCTTAAGGGAGACCGAAGGACCGGTCCGTGTCTTGAGTTATGTCGTCTTTAATAGGCTGTCCAACATTGCAGTCTTTATAGGCACTTTGCTAGTCTTGCTAAACAAACCCGATTAGCTCAATGTTTTCTAACATTACTAAGGATTGCTAACATGAGTAACATTGTGTTTGTTTTTCTTTTCAAAACGCTCTCAAGTTAAATATCTCAACGTGGGGCACCCAGATAGCTCAGTGGTTAGAGCGGGTGCCCATGTATAGAGGTTTACTCCTCTACGCAGCCGGCCCGGGTTCGAATCCGGCCCTTTGCTGCATGTCACTCCCCCTCTCTCTCCCCTTTCATATCCTCAACTGTCCTGTTATTAAAGGCCTAAAATGCCCAAAAAATAATCTTAAAAAAAAATATCTCAACGTGGATTTCCACCAAATTTTGTGCATGTTAGTGTATCCCTACGACAATGTCACTGTATAGTTGTGATTAAGCAACATGGCCTTTGCTCTGGTACCAGCCTCAGACCAAACGAAAAACGATTTGTACCCCACGAGTGTTAAGGCTGTAGAATAGCAACATTGTCTCTTTTTATCAGGATTTTAAGCATTACAGTTACATGGCAGAACAGCGTGTTTTGCTCAAAAGTTGTTTTTATTTATTTTATTTTTGCAAAACGGAGCTAGATTTTTTCACCAGCCAACTGGGCATTGTAAATAATGAATGGTATGCAAGGAATAGCCATTCTTGTGAAATACACCAGTCATAACCACAGGATGTTGATGTTGTAATGTATTGCTAATGACTTCAGTGTGTTTTTGGTGTCATCTGACCTGAAATGACTCAATTGGGTTTTTTTTGGGTTCACTGATGGGGATTTAATTCTAATGAGTTTTGGTTTTGTTTCAGAATCTTGTTGGACAGAGCGCATACAGATCTAGACAGCATCTGTCAGAGTCTGGACTCTGACCCGGAGCCCAAACCGCTCACATCACCACTTCCAAGTACTCCGCTCCGCAACTCCAACGCCAGTACCTCAGAAACCAATACCTCGGACCCAACCAGCTCCTCCCACCTTCCCTCCTCTTCATCACCCCTGTCGTCGTCATCGCCAACACCTATGGACCTCAGCCAGATTCTTTTGAACATTAAGTCTTGCCGCTGGAGGCACTTCAGACCACGGACGCTATCCCATCACCCCTTGGGTGGAGGAGACTTGTCTCGCAGAGGATTTAGGGATTATAGCCGTACAGTGTCGGGACTAAACCGGACCCTGTCTGGAGGGGCCAGCTCCAAAAACCGCACTGGCCCGGCCCCCGCCCCTGTCAATGGTGAGTCAGTTGTTTCCTCTGCCATGCTGCTTACAATTTTCTTGTGCATCTTTGGAGTTGTATGTCTTAAAATTGTACAGCTAAATATTTTCATTGGTCCAAACACTGAGTGGAGCAGTTGATTTAATTGCTTTATTGCGTTGTAAGCAAAGTTTGCTTAACGTCACACTAGTCCGATGAGCTAGTCTGATTTTTGGGAGTGAATTTAGCGAAGCCTGATCGCCCTTTGTGCACTCGGTGCTGTAATTAAAGTAGGTGAATTATGTCACAGCCAGAACTACAGTTTGTTTTTTAACAGATGTTCAACATCAGTCTCTTTGATCCAAGGGATGCATGTGTGCGGTCCAACACACTTTAGGCCACTTTGTGTGACTGTATTGTGTCCTTTTATTTATTGTATGTACTTTTTAGATTGGTCTTATTTAATATTTGTTGATTGTTTAGACTGCTTTTAGGCTATTTTAGGGATTAGTTTGTTCCTGATTAGCAACAATGTCTACAAAAGCCTAGTAAAAGTGTAGAAATTTAATATGCCCATTTGAGTTTTCTTGCAAACCAACAAAAATTTGCGTTCCGTCTTTATTACCAAGGCGCACTGTATTTATCCTTAACATCTAACACGTGTGATGAATGGATTTCTTTTCCATGAAAACACTTGCAAATTTAATTTCTTTTAATGTATACATATTTTAAATCCTGCATTGATAACATCCGTGTTTGCTAGCTTGCAGCCTTCTTCTTCCTTGCCTTTGACACACTGCTATGCTAAGTTATAAAAAACAAGTGTCATGCAGAATAGTGTGGCCGCCCTTCTGCATGTGCTTCGTTGTTTTGTGCAATCCATTTGTAAAAACAATGCTTCACAAATGTACCCTTTTTAAAAGGTATAGCTAAGTTGTTATAAAGGATATGGCAAAATCTCTATCATCTCATGGGACATCAGGACTCCAGACTGCATTAACTGATTTATTCTTGTTTTTACATCAACGCTAATGTAGCTCTGACATTTGCCACACGCTGCGGTACCGCTCCCTCATTTGGGCGAGAGAGGTTGAAATGTGACAGTGAGAGCAGAGACCTGCTATATATAGGCTGCTAAATATATGACTAGTTATCTAGTTAAAACAAGTGTTTGTGTGAGTGTCATTACATTCATCTGTGTATGGCTCCCTTATCACTCAATATTTCCCACACTGGGTGTTAGATAGTAGATACTACCCTTTCCATGGAAGTACAATCACCGTAGATACGGTTGCTATTACAGTGTCTACAAATAATAATAGTATTAAATGAGGAGGGAGGGAAAACCTGTGTGAGGCAGAGGCACAATACATTGACCATAATGATACTGTTTACATTTGTGATTTAGCATTTCTTAAGCACCATTCAATTGAAATGTGACTGGGAACTAAAATGAGACAGCAAATTGTAATTTTCTGTATTTATTATTATTTTTTAGTAGTCTTGCTTTCCACACAGCCTTCCAGAATGGGAGAAAATCAGATTGTACAGTGCTAGCTGTCTGGATTACCCTGCAGAGTTCTGAGGAGATGTTAACCACAGTCCTCATCAGCGAAAAGTAATGCATCCGGTGGAATCTCCAGCGGCACCAGAACTATTCCAGAAGTGGAACGTCGTAGATATAGACTAATTTCTTCTCTTACAAACCAAGATGGCGCTCGGCCACTCACCAGTGTCCATCCTGGGAGGGTGTCGTAGCTTGCCATCCCTTGACAACGATGTCATACGCTCATTTGCATATTTGTGGCATCATTACGCAATCATTTGCATAAAGCTTAGTGGTTGTCCGCAAGGTAAATAAAAAAAAGAAACCTCTTAGCGTTAAAATAAATAAATAATAACAAAACGCAATGGGTGGCGCCCGGTGTTGATTGTGTGGTGAACCCCCACAAATTAGACCAATGCGGAACAAAAGACTCCCACACACTGTCCTCTAAGGACTAAGTAAAGAGCATAGTGTGTTTGGGAGTCTTAATATGTCCAGGATATGTTACGAACTTCTCAGGTATATTTCCTTTGCTGTAAACCTATTTTACCTTGCAGGAGCTGCTGTGCAAAGAAGGCCTTAGTAATGTGATTGTATACCACTAGTGGCCTGCTGAAGGCATCCAGTTTTGAAATGAATGTGTAGAAGAGAACTTCTCTCAGGCCTAATCTCAGCACATTCTTATGTAGGAATTCAGTATTTTTTGCCCATTCCTCCCTTAGTTGGAGCAGGTGTAGACCAGCCGCCAGGGAAGGCTAGTACTCTCCTCAGCCTGCACTTTATAGATTACTACTGGACAGAAGGTTCTGATTAGGGCTGGGTATTATACAGGTAAAAGCCAGTAAATTAGAATATTTTGAAAAACTTGATTTATTTCAGTAATTGCATTCAAAAGGTGTAACTTCTACATTATATTTATTCATTGCACACAGACTGATGCATTCAAATGTTTATTTCATTTAATTTTGATGATTTGAAGTGGCAACAAATGAAAATCCAAAATTCCGTGTGTCACAAAATTAGAATATTGTGTAAGGGTTACATTTTGAAGACACCTGGTGCCACAAACTAATCAGTCGATTAACTCAAACACCTGCAAAAGGCTTTAAATGGTCTCTCCGTCCAGTTCTGAAGCCTACACAAACATGGGGAAGACTTCAGATTTGACAGCTGTCCAAAAGGCGACCATCGACACATTGCACAAGGAGGGAAAGCACAAAAGGTTATTGTGAAGAGGCTGGCTGTTCTCAGAGCTCTGTGTCCAAACACATTAAAGAGAGGCAAAGGGAAGGAAAAACTGTGGTCCGAAAAAGTGTACAAGCGTAGGGATCACCGCGCCCAGTCAAGATTGTGAAAAAAAAACCCATTCAAAATGTGGGGGAGATTCACAAGGAGTGGACAGCTGCTGGAGTCAGTGCTTCAAGATCACCAACCAAGAGACGCTTGAAAGACATGGTTTCAACTGCCGCATACCTCGTGTCAAGCCATGTTGACCAAGAAACAGCGCGAAAAGCGTCTCACCTGGGCTAAGGAAAAAAAGAGCTGGACTGCTGCTGAGTGGTCCAAAGTCATGTTTTCTGACGAAGCAAATTTTGCATTCCTTTGGAAATCGAGGTCCAGAGTCTGGAGGAGACAGGAGAGGCACAGGATCCACGTTGCCTGAAGTCTAGTGTAAAGTTTCCACCATCAGTGATGGTTTGGGGTGCCATGTCATCTGCTGGTGTCGGTCCACTCTGTTTCCTGAGATCCAGGGTCAACGCAGCCGTCTACCAGCAAGTTTTAGAGCACTTCATGCTTCCTGCTGCTGACCTGCTCTATGGAGATGGAGATTTCAGGTTCCAACAGGACTTGGCGCCTGCACACAGCGCAAAATCTACCCGTGCCTGGTTTACGGACCATGGTATTTCTGTTCTAAATTGGCCAGCCAACTCCCCTGACCTTAGCCCCATAGAAAATCTGTGGGGTATTGTGAAAAGGAAGATGCAGAATGCCAGACCCAAAAACGCAGAAGAGTTGAAGGCCACTATCAGAGCAACCTGGGCTCTCATAACACCTGAGCAGTGCCAGAAACTCATCGACTCCATGCCACGCCGCATTAATGCAGTAATTGAGGCAAAAGGAGCTCCAACACAGTATTGGTATGTACATGCTCATATTTTTCATTTTCATACTTTTCAGTTGGCCAACATTTCTAAAAACTCCCTTTTTTGTATTAGCCTAAGTAATTTCTAATTTTGTGACACACGGAATTTTGGATTTTCATTTGTTGCCACTCAAATCATCAAAATTAAATGAAATAAACATTTGAATGCATCAGTCGTGTGCAATGAATAAATAAATGTACAAGTTACACCTTTTGAATGCAATTACTGAAATATAAATCAAGTTTTTCAAAATATTCTAATTTACTGGCTTTTACCTGTATATGGGTGGGAATCACCAGAGGCTTCACAATACGATAGAATTGTGATTTTTAAAATGTTTCAATATTCTCTATTCTATTCTCTTCAATATTCAACATTTCTCTGTTCATCTCACTTTAATTTTAAAAATGGGATTGTCAATCAGGCAAAATGGCCAACACATATATAATAACAGATCAATACTTGGCTTTGGTGTGATGAAACAGTATTGTCTCAGAAAATATCGCAATACGATACTGTATCGGGTTATTCCCCCCCACCCTTGATATATCTCTTTTTTTGTTAAAGACATGTTGACATGCCATTGTAGTAAAAACAGGTGTATATGGTAACATTTTTCAGAGCTGGTTTTCATTAAGCTGCTTCAGTTTCAGGGTTCTGATATTATGCATGCTGGCTTACAGTCCTGGCTAGCTGGGACTCTTGGATGGAACCAAGCTATCCATAATGTTTTAAGTAACAGATGTGCTTTTCCTGTTATGACAAGTCAAAATGTCTGCTGTGAAAACAGCCTACAAGATACCTGAGTGTGTGCTCCAATAGCAAAACAGAATTTTTTCAATGCTTTATTTTGAGTGTTTTAAACATGTTTTGTTTGAGGTTTTAATACCCAGCCCTGGTTCTGATATCATTTTGAAATACCTCATTACTTTACTGCTAGTACAATTATTAGTTTATATTACTATATGCCTTTTGTCCGCACAAAAATTGCCTATTAGGTCACTGAAAACGGATCTTATGAAAACCTCCTGCCAGGGTAAAGTGGTGTAGATGGGGAAAATAGGTTTTGGCTTGTTACCTCAAGTTGCCGGAGCCATTATCTTCTTTGTCACAAGTGAGGCGACATTTCGCGCAATGGTGAGCGTGGCCACACTAGTGCTGGACCTAACCCTTGCCTGCTTCATCTTTACACATGGATGTACAGTTACTCTTCTACTATATTGAGGAACATAGGCACCCAAATGCACTACGGAGTGATCAATGTGCAGAAGTAGTCAGGTAGCCTCTGGGGAATGGCTGTTTCTCAGACTTGTGATTGGCCAATCATTGCTTTGGCTTTCTCTTGACAGCGCTTCAATTGTTTTTGTGTTTTCATTTGGACAGAGATTCTTTCCCACTGCTTGTGAGGACAGGATTTTATTTAAGAACGACTGAAAAATGTTCTTTTTTTTTACCTAAACGCCTGAGCATTTCTGATACGGTGAAATACGGTCTTTATATTGAATGAGACTCTTTCTGTGACACAATGCGTTTCCTGGCAACACACTTTTATGACACACTCTGATCACACCACAGGTGGAATACCTTGAAGTTTGTTCTTTGTACCATTGTGTACATTTGTGCTAGAGCTGTACAATCAAGCCTCAGGAGTAAACTGCTGTGTGTTTGTGACTTTGTTTGATAAGCCTACAAACTGGACTTTCTAGCTGGTTTCATTTTCTTTTCCTTGAATCCTGAAGCAACACGCCAAAATCAACAAGACCCTTGTGGTGTTGTGCGTTGTACCATAATTCTCTTTCTGTCTATAAGCCCACTGAGGCATTGCTTTTATATATGAACCGAAAAAGTGTCTTTAAAAACCCCAGTTCCAAGGAAGTTGGGATGTTGTGTAAAACGTAAATATAGAATGCAATCATTTGCATATCTGTTTCAACCTATATTCAAATGAATACACTACAAATACAAGCTCTTAATGTTCAAACTGATAAATGTTATTTATTTTTTATCTAATTTTGAGTTTGATGCCCGTAACACATTTCAAAAAAGCTGGGACAGGTGCATGTTTACCACTGTTACATCACCTTTCCTTTTAACAACACCCAATAAGTGTTGGGGAACTGGGGACACTGATTGTTGAAGCGTTGTAGATGGAATTCTTTACCATTCTTGCTTGATGTAAGACTTCAGTTGCGCATCAGTAAGGGGGCTGCGTTGTCGTATTTTGCGCTTCCTAAGGCGCCGCACATTTTCAATGGGTGACAGGTCTGGTCTGCAGGCAGGCCAGTCTAGTACCTGCGCTCTTTTACTACAAAGCCACGCTGTTGTAACACGTGCAGAATGTGGCTTGGCATTGTATTGCTGAAATAAGCAGGGACCTCCCTGAAAAATACTTTGCTAGGATGGCAGCATATGTTGCTCCAAAACCGGCATGTACCTTTCAGCATTAATGGTGCCTTTACAGATGTGCAAGGTACCAATGCCACGGGCACCAACACACCCCCATACCATTAGGGTTGGGTACTTAAACCCAGCGCTAATATGGCAACACGGATTTCGGTGCCTCATTTCGTTGGCATTGAAATGCCTGCGCTTCTCTGTGGTGCTCCGAAACAGATGTTACAGGCAACCGAAGCATCGCTGCACCTGACGCTAGTTAAGACTACACTTGACACCAGGTAAAGCTAGCCTATTCTTAAGTTATTACATTATTAATAAATCATTTAATTTCGACCATGTGGACTAAGCAATAAACAAGTTGTTCTTTAATGTCGCCAATTGTCGTTTTGTTCCCACTTTTTTGAAAAGTATTGGTTCAGGCAGAGTTTAGGCATATTTTTAAGAGTATTGCTTTAGCACTGGAATCGGGAAAAAACAAACAATACCCAACCTACATACATCACAGATGCTGGCTTTTGAACTTTGCTGATACAAATCTGGATGGTTCTTTCCTCTTTGGCACGGAGGATATGGTGTCCTAACCTGGTTGACACCTAACCCTCAGAGTGGGTCTGGGGAAGGTTCAGTCACAGCTCATTTACAAAGGGCTGTCACCAATGGACGTTGCTCAAAGGCCTGCGGCATTGAATGTAAACAAAAATCTGCTTTGCTGTCGCTGTGCTATCGTCATTGTGTAAAGCCCGTTTCAACGGTTGTGATTGGTGTCTTCATTTGGAAAAATTGGAAATGGGTTATTGGCCAGACGGACTTGCAGAGCCAATCTCAAATTTGCCAGAAGTTTGTCAGGGTTTTCCCAGGCTAATTACGTCCTTGATTTCCAAAAACAATTTGAAATGTGGACTTGTCAGACCACTGCACACTCTTCCACTTTGTGTCAGTCCATCTCAGATGGGCCCGGGCCCAGAGAATCCAGCAACGTTTGCATGGTCGAGTTTTAACTTGCACTTGTATGTGTAGCGACGAACTGTGTTGACTGACATTGGTGTTAATATCATGTACATCATGTCTGTTTTTAATGCAGTGCTGTCTGAGGGATTGAAGGTCATAGGCATTTAATGTTGGTTTTTGGCCTTACCGCTTACGTGCAGAGATTTCTCCAGATTCTCTGAATCTTTTGGTAACATTATGGACTAGACCTGCACGATTAATTGTTATAAAATCACAATCTCGATTCACCCTGTTGACGATTTAATTTTTAAATAACTTATTTTTTTATAATTACTTAGATTCTCTTAATTTTACAAGCTGGCTGTGACACCAACTCTACTACTTTCTTCTGTGAGTTTTAAACAGACTGTATAAAGGTTTTAAATATATAATATATAGGTTTTAAAGGGCTCCCCTCTCTGCATTAAAGCCTCTGTTTACAGGCTTGTGGTGATGCGCAATATGCTATAGGTGCTAGGGCTGAACGATATTGTGTTTTAGCATCGACATCGCTATTTGCACATGCGCGACAGTAACATTGCAGGACGTTGCGATGTTGACGCTAATCCTTTTTTTGCTGCTTGATAGAAAGGTAAACTTTCACCGTTCTTCTTTTACATGATTATTACCCTCCGACCCCTCCCCTTTAAGACCGGTAGCCATGTGGGCAACGTGTGTATGTGACGTTAGTCCGACGGGTGTTATTGTTATGGGAAGTGAGGCTCTCCGTGTGGAGAAAAGTACCGTAGACAGCAGCTGTTGCTGACAGTGTTGGCATAGTTTTTGCTGGGTAGTTTGGGAAGCTACAGTAGTCAGTGTTTTATGTTCACTGCAAATGCAAATACAAACTAAATCACCTGATTAATTCAACATAATCACAACAACTCCCGGCCATTTCCCCCCACAGAAAGCTACTACCAGCCAGGCTAAAGCTAATATAGATATCCTAAAGGTACATAACGTTACGGTTCGCAGCCGCGGCGCTGGAAACATAACACTAATCTACTACAGAAGTCTGCTTTCTGATCTATTGTCATTTCCACTGATTATAGTTCTTGATACAAGTTTGTTTTCTAGTGCGCGTGACGTGCAGCTCTGATCAACTCATCAACTAACAAACTGGCCCCGCTAGTCGACCACCAACCTGAATTAAAAGGAAGCAACATGCAGTCATTGTCATACACTTTAGCCTGGATTGATTATTAGAAATACAATGGTGTCATGCTAGTCAACCAGCGATCTTTTCCTAATTCCCTCTCCAAAATCACTTCAAGAGTAATGTTAGTCACAGTGCTTACTTGCTTTGGTGTTTGTAAAGCATTAACGTTTAACTAAGAATGGTTCACATTAGAAAAGATCCTTTTACATTTTTATCTTCTTCATAGTTGCACTCCCCTACAAAATCACCGCAGTAGTCGAGAATGATTTATTATTTCCAAATAGAGCCATTTATGTCATCTTTTAAAAATTACTTTTTCTTTTTTCATATCGTGCTATATATCGCAGGGAAAAAAATACATTGCAATGTCAGTTTTTTTACGATATCTTGCATGCCTTCATATGTTATATATGTTCATATGTGCAATAAACATTACACGTTGTGAGAAAAAAATTGTAGCAGAGAATCGTGTTATCAATTCTAAGCTGAAAAATGGATTAATATATTTTTTTCCGAATCGTGCAGGTCTATTATGGACTGTAGATGATGAAATCCCTAAATTCTTTGCAGCTGTACCTTGAGAAACTTTGTTCTTAAACTGTTGGACTATTTGCACGCAGTTGTTGACAAAGTCGTGAGCCTCGCCCCGTCCTTGCTTGGGAACAACTGAGCCTTTTGGGGATGCTTCTTTTATCACCTGTGTTCCTATGTTTTTTTTTTTTTTTTAGAATTCCTCAACTTTCTCAGTCTTTTGTTACCCTGTCATAGCTTTTTTGGAAAGTGTTGCAGGCATCACATTCAGAAGGAGGGAATATTTGCACACAAAAAACAATTTATCAGTTTCAAGTTTATCAGTCTGAACAATAAATATCTTGTCTTTGTAGTGTATTGAATATAGATTGAAATGAATTTTCAAATCATTGTATTTTGTTATTTGTGTTTTACACAACGTCCCAACTTCATTCAATGATGTACAAATCCCAATTCCAATGGAGTGTTGTCCTGTCTTAAAGGTCCCATGACATGGTGCTCTTTGGATGCTTTTATATAGACCTTATGGTCCCCTAATACTGATCTGAAGTCTCTTTTATATAGACCTAGTGGTCCCTATAATGGATCTGAAGTCTCTTTTATATAGACCTTAGTGGTCCCCTAATACTGTATCTGAAGTCTCTTTATTATAGACCTTAGTAGTCCACTAATACTGTATCTGAAGTCCTTTATAGACCTTAGTAGTCCACTAATACATGCTGAAGTCTATATAGACCTTATGGTCCCCTAATACTGTATCTGAAGTCTCTTTTATATAGACCTAGTGGTCCCTAATACTGTATCTGAAGTCTCTTTATATAGACCTTAGTGGTCCAATAATGGATCTGAAGTCTCTTTATATAGACCTTAGTGGTCCCTAATACTGTATCTGAAGTCTTTATATAGACCTTAGTGGTCCCCTAATACTGTATCTGAAGTTCTTTTATATGACCTTAGTGGTCCCCTAATACTGTATCTGAAGTCTCTTTTATATAGACCTTAGTAGTCCACTAATACTGTATCTGAAGTCTCTTTTATATAGACCTTGTGGTCCCCTAATACTGTATCTGAGTCTCTTTATATAGACCTTAGTGGTCCCTAATAATGTATCTGAAGTTCTTTATATAGACCTTGTGGTCCCCTAATACTGTATGAAGTCTCTTTTATATAGACCTTAGTGGTCCCTAATACGTATCTGAAGTCTCTTTTATAGACCTTAGTACCACTAATACTGTATCTGAAGATCTTTTATATAGACCTTAGTGGTCCCCTCATACTGTATCTGAAGTCTCTTTCCCAAAATTCAGCCTTGATGCAGAATTACAGCCAAAAGAGCCAGTCTCAGAACGAGCTTTGCCATTTCTGAGTCTGTAGCTTTTGAGGAGGAAGGGGGGTGGCCTTGACCAACTGTCACTTTGCTCGTTTGAAAGCCATGATGTCTCTCTCTCACGGGTGGGCAAAATGCTCTGGGCGGAGAAAGGGGAGGTAACCTTGCCCCTTATGACCTCATAAGGAGCACGATTCCAGATCGGCCCATCTGAGCTTTCATTTTCTCAAAAGCAGATTAGGATACCCAGGGCTCGGTTTACACCTACCACCATTTCTAGCCACTGGGGGACCATAGGCAGGCTGGGGGAATGCATATTAATGTTAAAAAAACCCTCAAAGTGACATTTTCATCACCTTTAAGCCAGCTTTACAGTTAGTGTTGCATATCTGCACAAACAAATAGCTTTGGGTTGCTTATAATACACATACTTATTGTCTGTATAAGATCAAAAATGTCTGTCAGTGTGCGTCTAGCTCTGGTCTCGAGTCTCAGTTAAATGCCAAGTGAACCAACTGAACCACACAGTAAACAATGTCCACATTCTGGTTTTGACTGGTGCATCTCGTCCTTCCTGTCCAGTGTTCACGGCAGAGCAGTA
Organism: Etheostoma spectabile; assembly: GCF_008692095.1. Lineage (NCBI taxonomy): Eukaryota > Metazoa > Chordata > Actinopteri > Perciformes > Percidae > Etheostoma > Etheostoma spectabile. The sequence continues at coordinate 6,241,682 of NC_045754.1, forward strand.
CCAGCAGCACCAGGAGCAGCTGGCCCACATGCAGAAACAGCAGCTGGAGCAGAGCAAACAGCAACAGGCCAACAACTCTGCAGCAACTAGCAACCCACAGGTCAGTAGGGATGGACCCACACCTGGGCCTGTAGTCAAACTTCTTGAATGCCAAAAAAGCATATTGATATGCGTTAATGACGAAATGGAGGTGAACGGGAGCTCGGTTAAACTGAATCAGCCGCTGAAGGTCAGTTCCCCCATCCTTGGGAAATGGGACACATCCTCATTCCCAAGAGCAGAATTAATGCCACTGGCTCGGTTCCTGTCTGGCAGCAGAAGTGCAGACTCGCTGGTTTCAGCAGTTACAGATGCATTTTAGCAGAGCTCTTTAAGTCTTAGGCACAGGCCCACATGTTCTCAATCTGGTTTCCATCTAGGCTCTCGTGTCCAAGACGTTGGACCAGGCCAGCGCCCAGTTTGCTGCTTCGGCCCTCGTCACCACGGACCAGCTGCTGGCCTTCAAGTCCAAAGAGGAGCTGGTGCTGGCAGGTGGCGTCAACGGGGTCCTGACAGGTGCAGGTGAGTGTCTCTTATTTTACTAATTTAAACCAAAAAGCTTTAACGGATGACGGGAAGATCTTGGTCTGTCTAGTTTTGTACCATGGGGCCCCACTCCCTAGGGGGTCACCAGCTGATTATAATTTCGTACTAACCTTTATTCTTACTTTTAGTTATTGTAAAATACTGGATTCTTTTACCTCTTGAGGTTTCTAAAAATCCTTTAAATCAAACAGTCCAAGTGTGAAATCAACAGGTTTCAATCCAATGCAGTCAATACATCACCGTTATCACCATTAAGTGTTGTAAAAATGCCCTTAGACTGACAGCGTCAACAAAAATGGAATGTTTTATACTTACTTATCATACACAATATGATTTATTGCATGGCTGTTTTAGATTGTGCAAGGGCGCCTCATTAAATGGTATGTTGATATTGAATATGCCAAAATCTTGAAGTCTAGCCAAAGAAAATGTTTATAGGAACATTCAGATTCCTAAGGTAATCACTCTCTCTCTCTCTCTCTCTCTCTCTCTCTCTCTCTCTCTCTCTCTCTCTCTCTCTCTCTCTCTCTCTATCATCTCTCTCTTCTCTTGTTCTTCAGGTGTTTTGAAAGGCTTGCACCTCTCCAGCACCACCGCAGCCCTCCACCAGTCCAACCAGTCGACGCACACTACCACCTCCATGGCCCCAACTTTCCTCCAGCCCTCTTCCAACTCGGCTACCCATTCACCCGCCAACGCCGTCCCCACCTCCCTCGCCTCCACCCCCAGCGCCCACGCAGTAGCAGCGCTGGGGATCCTGGGATGCAACGCCGCCAACGCCACCCCTGCCACCACTCAGGTCCTCATCGGGAACAACATCTGTCTGAGCGTGCCGTCGGCCGGCAGCCTGGCCGGGCGCCACATTCCCCGGACCCTCGGCAACGTGCCACCCTCTGCCTTAAAGCTGTCCGCCACCACAAACCTGCAGATGCCCAAAGTCTCTGGAGCATCGCCCATGGACATGGGCTCAAGGTGGGGCTTTGTTCACCAGTTTGTCAGAACAAGAAAAATTTGTTTTGAAAAAAAAAAAAAAAAAAGCAGCTAGAGACTCATCTTTTTAGTCAGGCGTTCGTTTTACCACATGTTGACTGTATTCCTATGTACTATATTTTATGCTTTTGTGCTTTTCAATGACTTACTGTGATTTATTGTGCTTTTTAAGATTATCAATTTGTTGTAATGTATGTATTTATATGGCCTGTGAAGCACTTTCTGACTCAGTCTGTGATAAGTGCTATACAAGTAAACGTTACTCACTTACTAGAATCAACAGCCACAGGCTGTAATTAGTTCAAACTACAACCGGAGCGGCACATACATAAAGCTTGCACACCAAAGAGGGCGAATAGACGGCAGTTCCCCACGGCATTGTCTCAAACAATGCCTCCGTGTTCCAGACACAACAAATAATGCACATTTAATACAGAAAAAAACAGGATATGTATTTATTTGAATATGCAGAAGAAGAGAACTTCTCGCTCTTGTTGTATCAGTGGAAGTATCTTACATATTATAATATTTGTTTGTGGATAAGCAAGAGTAACGCCCTCGCAGCGACATCCAGTTCAGTTGGACCTGGCATCTAAGTATTGCCATTGCAGCATCTGCCAGCCACTGAGAGACATAAATCATAAATCTGCCTGAAAGAAGAGCTGAGCTGTTATGTCAGAGCTCTTCAGTATTCTCACACACACACACACACACACACACACACACACAAGATATGTTGAATGAAATCTAGGGCAGTTAAAGATGCTGTTTTGACAAAGTCACAACAGCACACACGAGATGAAATGCGTTAATCTCCGCCTCCCTCTCCTCCACAGGGATAATCACGACGAAGACAAGCCAGCACTGAACAGTATAGCAGACAACACAGTGGCCATGGAGGTGACGTAGTAGCGGTGCAGTGAAGAGTCCACTCTTTAGGTGCTGTGCATCGTAGCATCGGGAATGCAAAAAGGGACAGCAGGACTCTGATGCAGACTGACAGAATGACGGGTGGCCGCGGCCGCCCGCTTGCAATTCTCATCTCTCATACTTTTTAAACCTTTTTTTTGTCTTTGTTATCTTTTTGTTACTGTCAAAAGTAAAAGATCTGTAAATTATGAATATGGCAAAAATTAGTATCTGTACAGTAACAACATATTTGTAATATCCCCTTGTATATATTACTTGAATACAGAATTGTCCATTTGTGATGTTTTGCACTTGGAGTCAAACTTAAAAGGAAAAAAAAGTAAACCAAGTAACTTGAGTGTGAGAGATGTGGGAGCTGTATAGAGAAGAGTTTTATCACATCATGTGCATGGTGCGGAGCCTGCTGTTTTTATCTATTTATTGTGCTGTGTTTACAGGATATTTTTTGTTTAGCTTTTGGAATATATTTTGTTTTTTGTTTTGTTTTTTTATTTGTACACTGTACCTTTGTTGGTTCCTGTGCTGTTGTAAATGTTAGGTAGCTACGGACTCCTGGGTATTTTTGTATATTGTGAACACAAAGCAGGTCCCCCCCCCCCCCCCCCCCACGTTTATTTTGGGTCCCTGTGCTTCTCTCTGTGGATCATGTGAAAATCAATGGTGACATACATACAGGCCAGGAGGAGGAGGAGGATGAAGATGAGGTGGTGTGTTGGCGGCTGACTGTGGTTCACTTGAAGAGAGGTGCTCCTCTCTTCCTGGGAGCTTCCATTAACGTTGTCCCAAACACAAGTAACAAAACAGGGATGAAGTCTCTTCCCAGAAGCCTCTGCTGCTTCCAATTTAAAGCACTATTTTTTGTGATGTTTTTGTTCATGGTTTTGATAAATATTAATGCTGCTTTTGTATTTTGTTTTTGTTTTTTAAAGGGGTTGTTCTTCATTTTCATGCAAGCGGAGTCCCCTTTGTATTTGTTTTATCCCACAAACATTTTTGTAAACAGAAATTCAGTTATTTTTGTATGTTTTTTTCGTTTTCTTGTGGTAAACTTGATTGTAAGCTTTTCGTTAATTGAAAGACTTCATTCTTTTGTTCGTTACTTGTTCATGCATAGGTGATAAGGGAGGTGAATGGGCAGTAATCGCTGTACATGTCATCATTCCAGTTTTTAATAACAAAAAAAATGCTAATGAGGGGACAGAGGAGGAGTAGTGGGAAAACGGCAGTTTTCTCATCTCTTTTCCCCCTTTTCTTTATTTTCTTTTTTCGTTGAAAAAATAATCTCCAGACGGCTGCAAGGCCAAAAACCACGAGTATTGGGTGCCTTCCTTTGGGGAATTTTATGTACTCTCTTCTGTGAAGAGATAGGCACAAAGGCAGCATTACTTAGTAGTGCTTCTCGTCTTTGTCAGAATCTGAATGCCCAGTCCAATGGCAGGATATATCCTTGAGGTTTACTTGTCCCACCTGGAGGCTGAAAAGACTTTAAAAAAAAAAATATGTGACAGAACTCTCACTAAAATAAGACAATAAAGCCCAGGGCATTAAATGTGAATCGTTGGGGCTCTGAGTCCTTTTTATGCATGTCTGTGTGTGTCCACGAGGATCTGAAAATATAGATGCCCTACTGTACCCATCTGAGATTTGTCTCTTCACCCCTATGCAATTTGTTTTGTGGCTCACAGCACTAAAAAAATGACGTATATGACATCTGATTATTCACCTTCTCGCTGAGTTGGATGAGAAGATATCACTCACACATCGGCGTCTTTAAATATGACGCCGGAGCTAGCAGTCACTTAGTTTAGCTTAGCATAAACAGTGGAAGTGGGGGGTAAACCGCTAGCTCGCTCGCTCAACTTGTAGAATTTTTTTTTTTGTATGTGTTAAAATGCTGTTTTATTGGTGATGATTGGGGGGACACCAGGGGTCCTGCAAGGTGGAGCGGTACATCTCCCTCATTTTATAGTTGGTTCTGCGGCAGTGTCTTGTGACTCAGGAAGAACAAAACCCCCACTAATTCCCTTTTTGCAACTCAGCTGCACTTCCCCATCAGAGGCCAAAATACCTCCCCAAGTTTTCCAATTTAGCCCTGCCACCATATTTTAGCCACGTAACCAGAGAAATCAGTCAGCGCTAAGACAACTGGCCCAGCTCCCGATCTGCAGGGTGGGCGGTAACACCTGCCACTTGCTTTCTCATTTCAGAGCGATTTTGGTGCAGACCTGAAATAAAGTTGTTTTTCCCATCAACTTTTCTGGGTGTTAATGGTAGGTTTGTAACGGAAATAAATCACTGATGTCCTCTGGGGAAGATAGCTGCAACTGTAGCACATATCTTGGTATTTTTCCATTACATTCACTACACATTTATTTTCCCCCTGAAATGACTTATGTGCATGAGAGTCTGCAGCTTCTTTCTCTCGCTCTCAGCTGGAATTCCTTCTGTAATGGAAACTAAGCCTGCGTGAGGGCCACATGTCCACTCTTGCAGACTGCAAGGCAACCAGCTTTTGTTTTTAACACTGTTGAGCGGTGGGGGAAGATGTACTCGGGTATTTTACTAAGTACTAATACCACAAAATAAAATGAAAATAACCCTAACCCTTAAGACTTGACCATTTCCTAGTCAGATATTGATTTGGGACTATATTGGGTGGAAGCACAGCCAAAGCACTGTCCCAAGTCAATATCTGCCAAGAAAATCAAGTCTATACGCAGGCTACAAGAAGTAATTATCATTTTATTTTATTTTTTTGGCTCACTTTTACTCAACATGCTAACCAGCAACATAGGATTCCATTCACTATGCTAAGCTATCTAGCGGTGGCGCTGCCGGTGTTGCACAGAAGTAAAAAAATGCACACAATGAGACAACAAATGCGTTGGCCCACCTATGTACAGCTAGGGGAGACTGTGATAAGTCCTATTTCAACAAACAGTGGTGTGTTCCTTTAAAAGTATGTAAGTTTTATCACGCAAATGTACTTAAAGTAGTAAAAGTAAAAGTACTTGATGCAGAAAAAATCCTCTGTTTAGAAACTAACTGTACGTACACACCGCCGCTGACCTACCGCAACATCTCTTCTCTCAGCTGCTAGGAGCTGCAAATCTGTCGTCGCCAGTAACCAATCGGAATAGAGACGCCCTTCACACTGGCTGATTCCCAGAGAAACGTTGGATAAACTTTTGTTCCTAGCAAAACATTAATTCTGAGAAAATGGAGGAAAAGCTCATAATCGTAATATGTGTAATATGTAATATGTACATGGGGACCAGTTAGCGTTACCTGCCGGCCACATAGTCTCTAACGGTCCGCTCACAGTGACTTCCTGTACGGATCAGCGGCTAACGAGCAAGCTAACTGCTAACAGACACCGCTGCAACCAATTAACGATACAAATTCTGTCATTATAGATGTAATTTATGAAAGGTTTCTAGTGTCAGTGGCTGCCTGTGCCTCTCCCGTGATCGAATATAGAACGCCGCATCGTCAGAGCGGCCAAAGTGTCAAAAAGCTTCCCCGTACTTTGACAGGCGTCCCTCACAGGGCGGCCAGAGCTTCTTTGCGGCTGCGGCAGCGGTGTGAACGATCTAAACAGTTCTGTCAATCAACCAACTAAGAGTTTAATTGGCTAATCATTTAAGCTGGACTTGTAGGTCGTTACATATAGTTGGGTAGTTTAATTTATAAAAGTTTTGCATTGCCAGACCTTCCTCCACTGCACTCCGGAGGAGGGTCTGGCTAGTCCACACAGCATTCTGGGATGGGACAAAGACGTGCTCTGGTTTATTGGCATTTCTTTAATCCAATCACAATCGTCTTGGCCAGCGCAAAGCCCCTGATACAATGACGCTGCAAAATAGCTTCGGGAAGGAACTTGTTTTGGTGGAACATTCAACAACACTCGTTCAAAAGTAGTGTTAGTCGTCAACAGAAAACTCTGATTGGACAGAGAGTCTAGCTAGCTGTCTGGATTTACCCTGCAGGGATCTGAGGACCAGGTAACTATAGTAGAGCTGATGATCTTTACCCAAACCCGACGGTGAAACGGAGGCTGGCCTCTGGCGATTACGTTTTGGTTGCGCCGGCAAAGAACATTAGTCATGAATAAATGATGTTAAAAAATGTATAAATGACTCATTCTTGAAAAAAGAATAACGTCGGAACGTAAGCGGGTTTGGGCTTTTAAAAAGCTGTCATTTAAAATGTACTTGTCTCAGGCTGAGGTCTGTCAGGCTTGGGTCTTGCCGTTGCTGGGTTACCTATTGTAACTTTTAAGGTTCAATTACAGCTCTAAACCAAAGTCCTCATAAATCAACCGGCGTTTAGGATGCCAACACAAAAGAAAGAGGAAGGTAACGGACATCCGGCCGAAATGAAAGACATTCGACGAAATTTCTTACAGTAACTAAAGCTGTCATATTAATGTAGAAGAGTTAAAAAGTATATTTCCCTCTGAAATCTAGTGGAGTAGAAGTAGAAAATGTGATAAAAGAAAAGACTCAAGTACAAGTAGCCTACCTCAAATGTGTACTTAAAAACAGTCCTTGAGTACTTAGTTACCTTCCACCACTGCTGTTGAGGAACTCATCTTCTCAAGCCACACCAGGAAAGTTCATTCTAAACGTACGTTTACTCACTTTACCTTAGTCCCATTCCTCCGCATCCGTGAGGCGTTCGAGGCAAACAGGGAGATCAATGGATCAGTGGATTAAAGTGTAAAGTCACCATTAAACATGTTCTCGGTGCACTTTACAATTCAAGGAAGACGGAAATAACAACAGCAACAAAACAATTGAACATGATTGAAGCAGTAATAAACAACACAAAACCAGCAGCATAAGAGGATGAGTGAAAGAGGTGTGTTTGTGAAGGATGGTGTGTTATGGTTGGCTACAATATAACGAGTAGAGGTGGGTTTTTAATCTAGATTTAAAAATATGTCAACTGAGTGAGTTTCTTTAACATGTATTGGGAGGCCACTCCAAAGACGAGGGGCACGGGAAGAGAAGGCTCCATAACCAACTCTAATTCCAAGTCCGAGATCCAAAGGCATGGCGGTGCCAAAAAAAACCGTGCAGCTGTTGGCCACCACTGGATCAGATGTCGTGATCAGGGCGGGGATTGGACAGGCAGAAGGGCCAGGTCTGTTGACGCCGCTCACACTTTGTGTGTCCCTGTGGCCTCAGAACAACAGGTGCGAGGCCCGAGGCAGCGTTGATTGACACCTTGGTTCTGTGAAAAGTGGCTCCACTTTCCTAGTAATCAAGGACAGGAAGTGACACAGCCACCTTATTACAATTCATAACAAAAGGGTAGCAGAATTTGGATTGTCAGTTTTAACAGCCAAGCATGTTTGTCTGAATTCGTTTTTCTCTCTCATCTGCGGCTGTGAAAATGGTGGAGGGAGCTAGTGCAGGGGCGGGGGTGGCGCTCAGACCATCAGCATCAGCATCAGCATCAGGAAATGAGTCACACAGGCTGCGGACAGTGGGGTGTGAAGCAGTGGCAGCGAAGTACAAGTGCTTTCTCCCTTAAGTTCAGAGCAACTAGAGCGTGGAGAGCTGCTCTTGCTGGGACAGCTGAGATGGTTCCATCCCAGTCTGGCATTGCCAGACCCTCCTCCACCGCGGCGCTGCGGTGGAGGAGGGTCTGGCTAGTCCACACTGCACGGAGCTACGGCACGTCTGAAAATTAGTCTCGGGAAGCAACTTGTTTTGGTGGAACGTGTGGACGTTCAAAGGTTGTTTTAGTCCTGCAACAGAAAACTCAGATAGTTAGTCTATCTAGCTGCAGAGATCTGAGGAGCAGTTAACCACAGTCCTCATAAATCCAGTTTCTAACACAAAGGGAGCCCAAGGCAACGGATATCTGGCCTAAATCCCAGAAATGGAACATTGTGGAGATAGACTATTTTGATCCTGAACGCTGAGGTGTTGAGAGAGTGTTTACCACTGAGGCCCTTAGATGAGAACCCCCTGGCTCCACTCATGCAATCCATATCACCAGTTAAAGGAATAGTACAACATTCTAGAAATATGCTTATTGGCTTTCATGGAGATGAATAATTCCACTTAATATTGTCCGTTACGATTAGCTTAGCTTAGCATAAAGGCTGAAAGCAGGGGGAAACAGTTAGCCCTTCTGTCCAAATGTGACAAAATCTGCCTAGCAGCACCCAGCTCATAGGCTAAACACTGTTGTCCTGATTCCTTTTAGGCTCGAATCTATTTTAGGCTAAATTTAGGCTTAACACAACACTGACATATCACCAGCGTATACAGTTAATATGGGGAAGGTTTTAACAAACATCCTGCCACTTAAGAAAACACACGCAAATAGACAAAACACAAGCAAATTAAGAAAACGTCTTCATTAATTTGACAACGCGTGCTCAGCGTTTAGCAAAAACTTGCACCTTCTCTAAGAGGATCCAACGGCTCCGAAGTCGCACGGACCGCTACAGGAAATCATTGCTACCACAGGCAATCCAACTCTTTAACACGTCATCACTGGGTGCTGGATGAGACTCTGAGACACCACAATACTGCACTAATGCAACCTGCACAATTGGTTTATTTACATTTTATCATACTATTTCAGCAGTTGCACATTTTTTTATTCCCATCTTGTAAATATTCAAATATGTGTTCTCTATTATTATTATTTCATGTTTATTGTATGTATGTACATTGTATCCTAGTATTTCATTTATATTTATATTCTGTGCTGTGTGACTGATTTTGCTGCTGTAACACCATAATTTCCCATTTGGATTTGGATCAATACAAATCTATCTATCTATCTATCTATCTATCTATCTATCTATCTAAATAAATACACAAACGATGCAAAATGAAAAGCACACAACCCCCCCAAAAAATGCTACGGAGTAATGCTGCATCCAGAAGGCGAGGTTGTGTCAGAGAGACAGTGGATATTTAGTTTTCCAAAGATTTTTAAAAGATTTTTTAACAAGTGTTCCACTTTTCAGTAACATGTATGGGCTGATGTTAGCTAGCAAGCTCTTGTAGAAGTCAGTCTGTAACATGGTAGCCAAACCTGTTCTTTCATAGTACTGTAAGGGCCAAACCTAAAAATGAAAATGCATTTTTTATGTTGCATCTTTACTACACTTTTCTTTTTCCAAAACAAACTTCTCATCTGCTGACTCTCTCTCTCTCTCTCTCTCTCTCTCTCTCTCTCTCTCTCTCTCAATAGTCCAAAGTCAAGCTGTTCCATTTAGCACTCCCCCTAGGCCTGGAGAACGTATGTTGTGTAAACTGGATGCAGCGTTTTTGTGTTGCATTTTGTGTTGGGGGTTTGTGCTTTTCTTGTTGCATTGTTTGTGTATTTGCAGCTTGTTTGTGTATTTGCTTGTGTTGTGTGTATGTGCAACGCGTTTGCTGAAGGCTGTGCACGTGTTGTCGAATGAATGAAGATTTGACCCTGTTGGCCACCGTAACAAATATCACTCCCGGGATTACTCCGGTGCTGCCACGGATCACGCTCTGCTCGGCCGCATGTCCGTTACCTTCCGCTTCCTTTGTGTTTCTTTCTAAACTCGGGTGGATTCGTGAGGACTATGGTTACCCGCCCCTCAGATCTCTGCAGGGTAAATCCAGACAGCTAGTGTGACGGTTGTGGAACTACTCTAATGGTCCTCTACAGCCAGTCTCGCTGAGTTGTGTATGTGAGGCTGCGTCTGCGTCTGCACATGGGAAAATAAAGTGAAATCAGGGCGAGCACGTCGACACCACGGAGACAAACCCACAGCAGTTATCAGAAGTTCTGCTCATTTATTCTTAAATGTCTGTGATCGTATAGTGGATTTGTTTTACAAGAATTATAACAAAAATGGTTTCACAGTAATCTAAAATTAAATAAAATCCTAAACTCCCAAAAGGCATTATATTAAATACAAATACAGTATATTAACAATAGGCTACAGTCTCTCAACATTAGAATGCAGTGCCTACATTAACATTACATATTATACATAAAAATCAACAACAAATTCAATAACCGTTACCTGCACATGGGAAAATAAAGTGAAATCAGGGCGAGCACGTCGACACCACGGAGACAAACCCTACACACACACACACATTGAGTTAGCCAGAAGCAATGTAGAGTTAGCTAATTTAACATTTGGCTCTAAATTCAAAACGAATGCTTCAAACGACGCCAAACTAACGGCATTGAGCACTAAAGTACAATACAAAAATAATACAATAAAATTAAACATTGTGTAGTGGCTTTAAAACGTTTTTGGGCTAATATTGTCTCTGCAGCGTGTAACATGCAACTTACCACAGCAGTTATCAGAAGTTCTGCTGTGGATTACCCATAATTCCCTATCTTTAACCCTGCGGCGCATTGAGAAAGTGACACCAGCAGATGGCGCTCTTCCCATATATGCAGGAATTTAACAACCTATTTACAACCCGTTACATACACCCCCCTAAATTTCTGCAAAAGTGGGGAAGCGCAACCAAAAAAAAAACAGAGGAACCAGAAAAAAAAAATTGATTACATTGAGCACTACTGCGTAATAGTCAGTTACAAACTCTCCTCATGGAGATATGCTAGGATAGGCTGGTACCAAAACCTAAACCTTAACAGAGACACGAGAGATGCCGTTTACACCTCTCCTAATGGACACAGTTCAAGAACTCAAGAGAAAAACTGAGTATCTGTCTACACTCATGAACAAGAATACTCAATTATACAGTACATTATAGTCACAATAGTCATAATAGTCACAGGCTACACTGCAAAAACATTTCTCACAAAAGTAACAAAAGAACTCACTGAAGACTTTGAATCTTCCACAACCTGGTCGTTCATCTCACAAAGTAATCTTTTTGGAGGTTTAATGGTCCTACCAAACCTAGTCATAGTCAGGTCTGGGAGTACTTGCTTTGGTTGGGTGCAAATCACAGGCTCAACTGACTCTGAGACTGCACTACTGGGAACATGTGAGTATGCATCAGCTAGCGAGTCTGTGGGAGGCTGTATGAGGTGACTGTGGGCAGACGGATCACCCGGAAATGATGACTGGCTCCCATCACTGTCCTGGCCACGACTTTCAACATCATCCACATGAGGAGTATTCTCGACTGCATTGAATGAACTGTCATTGCCATCAGGAACATCATCCAGACGAGGAGTTGTCTTAGCTGCGTCGGATGAACTGGGTAAGTCAACTTCATCAGGTCCAGCCTCTTTTCCAGATTGCAAAATCCACTGCAATGTCTTTTCATCACTGTCAAGTTGGTCATGAGGCAAAGCATCACCATGGTCACTTCCAGCGCCAACTGACAGGGAATCAGACAACAGGTCAACATCATCGTCTCTCAACAGGAAACTGACAGGAAGGAGTAGGTTCCGGTGAACTGTTTTCTCTTTGCCAGTGACTGTGTCCTTCACACGGTAGACATTGATAGCTGATCTTACGGACAACACTTCGTAAGGAATTGACTCCCATTTGTCCGCAACTTTCCGTTTTCCTCTCTCGCCTCTGTTTGCCAATAAGACTCTATCACCAACAGTCAATGGTGAGCCTTTTACCTTGCGGTCGTAGAGCTTGGCGTGACGAGCCTGTTCAGCTGAACTGTGCCTCTGTGCAACTGCTGCTGCCTCACTCAGGTCTCTTTTGAGGTGGGACACAAACTCTGAATGGGTGACAACACAATCGTTCTTTAGAGCATGTTGGAACATCACATCGATTGGGAGTCTGGGAATCCTCCCAAACATGAGGTAAAAAGGTGCGAAACCTGTTGTTTCATGGACAGTGCAGTTATAACAGAAAGTCAGCACCTTTAATGACTGGGGCCACTTTGCTTTGGACTTGGGGGGTAAGGCTCTGATCATGCTCCCCAAGGTTCTGTTGAAACGCTCTGTGATCCCGTTACCCATCGGGTGGTAAGGGGTAGTGTGTGATTTCTTTATCCCAACCATGTCTAACAGCTCTTTTATGAGTTTGCTCTCGAAATTAGCACCCTGATCAGAATGCACACGCTTTGGAAAGCCATATATGCAGAAAATATCATTCCATAAGCGGTGAGCAACTTGTTTTGCTGACTGGTTTTTACAAGGAAAAGCAAAGGCCATCTTGGTGAAATGATCCGTTGCTACGAGAACATCTACAGACTTGTTGTCTCCCTGCTCTGCTGTCCAGAAATCAATGCAGATCAATTCCATGGGCTCTGAGGTGTGAATGTTCTCCAGAGGAGCACGAGCATGAGGCTCCGGCGTCTTACCAACAATACAACGCTGGCAGTTTCTGACATAATGCACAATGTCATGTGTCATGCCTGTCCAAAAAAACCTGTGTCTGGCCAATGAGAGTGTACGTGAGCGTCCTTGGTGACCTGCGGCATCGTGTACACCATGAAGCACCTGTTGTTTCATGCTATCTGGTACGATGAACTGGTAGAGCTTGTTGTTCATGTTGTGATCTCTTTTCACTTTAAAAAGCATTCCATCTCGCAGCGTGAGTTTGTTCCAATGCTTGAGCAACTTGATTACACTACGAGGCTCCTTCGCACGCTCACGTTTGTTAGGTCTCTTGTGTCTCTGGACATAGTGAACCACTCTACTCACTGTGCTGTCCTGCTCCTGCATAGTCAGAAGGGTGCTTTTAGGCAAAGCAGTGGCACAATCCTCTGTACCCAGATGAGAGATGACTCCCGTCCCCATCACACGGCTCGTCCCACCAGAGCAATGAGCATCAAAGAGGGCGGAGATTTCTTGAGACGCTAACTCGCCCTGGGGAAGCAGGTGGGAGAGATCAGAGCTTGGTTCAACATCTGTGCTTACAAGTTGACAGTTATTTGAGTATCTGAAAGCATCTTGAACTGTTTCATCCATCACACCATTCAGTTGGTTCAACAAAGCATGGTACGGCTCTGTCACGAGGCGATGACTGACAGTGGACTGGACAAAAGGTTCCCTGCTGAGTGCATCAGCCACCACATTCTTAGCTCCGGGCACATACTTCAGATCGAAACTGTAGGATGCTAGTTTTGCTACCCAACGCTGTTCACATGCATCAAGTCTTGGTTTGGTGAGTATGTATGTGAGGGGGTTGTTGTCAGTCCAAGCTGTAAAATGTCGACCTTTCAACCAGTAATGGAATTTGTCACATACTGCCCATTTCAAGGCTAAAAACTCAAGCCTGTGCGCGGGGTAGTTCATCTGAGAGCGTGAAAGTGTCTTGCTCGCAAAAGCTACTGGCCTTGCCATGTTGCTGCCTCTGGGAATCTGTGAGAGTACTGCTCCCAACCCATCAAAAGACGCATCCACAGCCAATATGAAATGGTCATCGAAGTCAGGGTGAGCTAATGTCACACTCGTGAGCAAGTCATGTTTAAGAGTCTCAAATGCACATTGCATTCTTCAGTCCAGTCCGATTGTGTGAGCTTAACATGTAAAACTTTCTTTTTAGGATGTCTTCCTCTCTTTTTGGGGCACTGTGTGTCTGACTGGGAGATGAGTTTGAAGAGGGGTTTAGCCTTAGCTGAACATTTTTCAATAAAATGTTGATAATACAAGACCATACCTAGAAATGATCTGATTTTCTTGGGGCAAGGAGTGATGCCATCGGAGTCCATCAAATCAGACACCTGCACATCAGAGATGGCCTGAACTTTCTCAGGGTCAGTGCAAACTCCATCTTCACATACGATGTGGCCCAGAAATTTCACAGACCTTCTCAGGAAGTTACATTTCTTTGGTGAGAGCTTCAGATTGTGAGTCTTCAATCGAGAAAACACCATCTCCAGCCGGTCAAGAGCGAGCTGCTCTGTAGGAGCGAAGACCAAAAGATCGTCAAGGTAACACAACAAACTGGTGAAGTTCTTGTCCCCGAAGATTGACATCATCCTCCGCATGAACGTAGCGGGACTGTTTGTGAGACCTTGAGGCATGCGATTGTATTCGTGGAGTCCGAATGGAGACGAGAATGCTGTATACTTTTTGTCATCCTCATGGAGTGGCACGTTGTAAAAGCCAGATGTAAGGTCCATAGTGGAGAAGAAAGCATTTCCACCTAAGGCGGCAAGTGCGTCCGACTGGTGCGGTAGAGGATGAGCATCTTTTATAGTCCTGGCGTTGAGCCATCTGAAATCATTACAGATCCTGGGGTCGCCATTCTTCTTCCACACAAGTACTAGAGGAGAGGCATACTCACTGGTAGACTTCCTTATTATGCCACTCTCCTCCATGTCATTCAGGGCTGTCCGCAGCTTCTCATAGTGACTTGGTGGTACCCTTCGATAAGGGAGACGAAACGGCTTGTCATCCACCAGACGGATTCATGAACAAAAATCTTTGGCCATACACAATCCATCTGTGTCCTCGAGAATATGGACTGGTGTGCTGTGTGAGATGTTGAGGAGTCTGTTCTTCTCAAGAGACACTTCACATGCACTTACGTCCAAATCGGCAATCCCAGGTCCCTAGAATTCGGTCATCTCTCCCTTGACTTAAGAGTTTGCTCCGGGATGTGACAGGACTGGGCAGTTGATTGGACGTTACACTGGACCCTTTCAACATCTTGGAAATCCTCTACTGCAATGCAAGGGGAAACATCAGCGATTTTTGCATTCCTTCTCAGTGTCACAGGGGGATTGGTGGGGGTGACTAGTTTGACTGGAACTAAGCATCACCAAATAGTGGTGCGATGACTCGGCCAACCAAGAGCTGTTTGGGCCTGGAGTTAGACTGAGTGGGCTCTTGACTACAGTACTACCCACAGACATATGGCCTGCTAGGGAGTTTACCCCAAACTAGATATTCACTCTGTGGCTGCAAAGTTACACGCCTGTAAGTTTGGCTTACCACTTTTTCAGGCGCAATAACACTTCCATCTCACTGTGGTAGAAAGCAACGACAAAAATGGGAGGACTCATCCACCCATTCCGCTTGGCATGGTCATAAATCCAGTAGGACGGTGTTCCTCAGTAGGGCCAACAGGGATTGATTGCATTGCTGCCAAGAATCAGTTGTTCTGTCTGGCCTGGCACAACCAAAACAGGAATCATCATTTTACATCCATAAACAGAGACTGTGACATCATATATCCCTGTGGGGGCGACTTGGTGACCACCACATCCGACAACGACAACTTGATCTGCAGAGGTCTTTATCAGGTTAGGATTGGCTTTTAACAGGTCAGCTTCAACTGCTGCGCTTATGGTGCATGCCATAGACCCGCTGTCAATCAGTGCTTTCAGTGTTGGGCCATTTTCAGTGGACACAGAGGTATAGAACAGGCTGTCAGTCATGGGAACATGCTGCAAGCATTGAAAAACAACAGTCTTATCAGAAGGGGCAATACTTTTATGTACTTCATACACAGACTCGTAATCTTCAGTATCACAAATGGGAGGCTGACTAATTAGATCTGCACTGTCCTCCCCTTCGCGCAGATCTGTTAGTTTCCCTGATTAGATGGAGGTAGAGTAACCCGTGACACAGGACAGTTGCGTCGGGAATGGCCGGGTGACAAGCACTGAAAACAGAGGCGATGCTACGGCAGTGGACTAGGGCAGAGTGAGCTCCATCGTTACAGACCACAGGGTAACGCGTCCAAGCCTTCGATTCTTGGAAGCGGAGTTGCGTCGGTCTGAGTTAGGCTGCGTACGCTTGAATGCGCATCAAAACTTTCTCCAGCATGTCAATCACTTTTTCCAGATTAGCTTGGTCTGAGACAACATTGCTGTGATCCAGAGTCATGGCAAGCGACAGAAGCTGTATTAACATCAAATTTGCAAGCATTTACTTTATCCGTCCTACAACACGTGTGAGCTAGCAGGTCTGAAGCTGGACTCTGATATGGGCGTTTAACACAGCTTGCACTATGGGCCGACCACTTGTCAATGGACTTGGATGGAAGGTCAAGGCAGATCTTTACTGGGACAATGGCGATGAACATATGGGCAACCTCTGTCCCTGGGTTGTCAACGATTTGCCTTGCTCTTAGACATTCAGGGCACATCTGCTGCTTGTTCAGCCTCAACCAATAGTCGTAAGGCTCTTCATTCTCAGTAGGCAAAGTGGTGTAAAAGTCAGAGAGGGGAACTGGTGAGTACTGACTGAACTGAAATGCTTGCGTAGCAGACTGTAAATAGCATTGGGGCTTTTGGATGTTAGACACTGTTCCTAATCCAAAATTTGACTAAATCCTTGCTTACCCCGCAGGGGAACAAGCATCTCCTCAACATGTTCGTAGCAATCATGTTTCCCTTCTTAACGAAAGTCCTCACAAATCTCCCATCCTCAATGTCAATTGAGTCAGATGGTCCCCTCTGAAGGAAGGAGGCTCATTGACGTTCTGTGGTGGGACTAAATGAGTTTGGATATGTCCACAGCGTTGGAAGGTCGAGTAGCGTGTTCTGTCACTATGCAGATTGCTGTGTGTGTCTGACCAGGTAGATGGGTTAGGCGAGACATAATACGTCTGCAATTTGTCTTCCAATCATTTGGGCAATTGAGCCAAATCGATCTAATAAGTCAGGGGCAAACATGGTCAGTGTGTGGTGTTGTGAAATAGTGGAGGTTGAGATGGGGGTAAGTCC
>NC_045754.1:6258799-6264906 GCF_008692095.1 Etheostoma spectabile
AAATGATTGATTTTCTTGGGGCAAGGAGTGATGCCATCGGAGTCCATCAAATGACACCTGCACATCAGAGATGGCCTGAACTTTCTCAGGGTCGTGCAAACTCCATCTTCACATACGATGTGGCCCAGAAATTTCACAGACCTTCTCAGGAAGTTACATTTCTTTGGTGAGAGCTTCAGATTGTGAGTCTTCAATCGAGAAAACACCATCTCCAGCCGGTCAAGAGCGAGCTGCTCTGTAGGAGCGAAGACCAAAAGATCGTCAAGGTAACACAACAAACTGGTGAAGTTCTTGTCCCCGAAGATTGACATCATCATCCGCATGAACGTAGCGGGACTGTTTGTGAGACCTTGAGGCATGCGATTGTATTCGTGGAGTCCGAATGGAGACGAGAATGCTGTATACTTTTTGTCATCCTCATGGAGTGGCACGTTGTAAAAGCCAGATGTAAGGTCCATAGTGGAGAAGAAAGCATTTCCACCTAAGGCGGCAAGTGCGTCCGACTGGTGCGGTAGAGGATGAGCATCTTTTATAGTCCTGGCGTTGAGCCATCTGAAATCATTACAGATCCTGGGGTCGCCATTCTTCTTCCACACAAGTACTAGAGGAGAGGCATACTCACTGGTAGACTTCCTTATTATGCCACTCTCCTCCATGTCATTCAGGGCTGTCCGCAGCTTCTCATAGTGACTTGGTGGTACCCTTCGATAAGGGAGACGAAACGGCTTGTCATCCACCAGACGGATTCTATGAACAAAATCTTTGGCCATACCACAATCCATCTTGTTCCTCGAGAATATGGACTGGTGTGCTGTGATGATGTTGAGGAGTCTGTTCTTCCACTCAAGAGACACTTCACATGCACTTACGTCCAAATCGGTCAATCCCAGGTCCCTCAGAATGTCGGTCATCTCTCCCTCTGACTTAAGAGTTTGCTCCGGGATGTGACAGGACTGGGCAGTTGATTGGACGTTACACTGGACCCTTTCAACATCTTGGAAATCCTCTACTGCAATGCAAGGGGAAACATCAGCGATTTTTGCATTCCTTCTCAGTGTCACAGGGCGATTGGTGGGGTTGACTAGTTTGACTGGAACTAAGCCATCACCAAATAGTGGTGCGATGACTCGGCCAACCAAGAGCTGTTTGGGCCTGGAGTTAGACTGAGTGGGCTCTATGACTACAGTACTACCCACAGACACTATGGCCTTGCTAGGGAGTTTACCCCAAACTAGATATTCACTCTGTGGCTGCAATGTTACACTGCCTGTAAGTTTGGCTGTACCCACTTTTTCAGGCGCAATATCACCCTTCCATCTC
Organism: Etheostoma spectabile; assembly: GCF_008692095.1. Classification (NCBI taxonomy): domain Eukaryota; kingdom Metazoa; phylum Chordata; class Actinopteri; order Perciformes; family Percidae; genus Etheostoma; species Etheostoma spectabile. The sequence continues at coordinate 6,260,120 of NC_045754.1, forward strand.
ACTGTGTTAGAAAGCAACGACAAAAACTGGAAGGACTCATCCACCCCATCTCCGCTTGGCATGGTCATCAACTTCCAGTAGCTGACGGGGTTCTCAGTAGGGCCAACAGGGACTTGATTGCATTGCTGCCAAGAATCAGTTGTTCTGTCTGGCCTGGCACAACCAAAACAGGAATCATCATTTTACATCCATAAACAGAGACTGTGACATCATATATCCCTGTGGGGGCGACTTGGTGACCACCACATCCGACAACGACAACTTGATCTGCAGAGGTCTTTATCAGGTTAGGATTGGCTTTTAACAGGTCAGCTTCAACTGCTTCGCTTATGGTGCATGCCATAGACCCGCTGTCAATCAGTGCTTTCAGTGTTGGGCCATTTTCAGTGGACACAGAGGTATAGAACAGGCTGTCAGTCATGGGAACGTGCTGCAAGCATTGAAAAACAACAGTCTTATCAGAAGGGGCAATACTTTTATGTACTTCATACACAGACTCGTAATCTTCAGTATCACAAATGGGAGGCTGACTAATTAGATCTGCACTGTCCTCCCCTTCGCGCAGATCTGTTAGTTTCCCTGATTAGATGGAGGTAGAGTAACCCGTGACACAGGACAGTTGCGTCGGGAATGGCCGGGTGACAAGCACTGAAAACAGAGGCGATGCTCACGGCAGTGGACTAGGGCAGAGTGAGCTCCATCGTTACAGACAGCACAGGGTAACGCGTCCAAGCCTTCGATTCTTGGAAGCCTGGAGTTGCGTCGGTCTGAGTTAGGCTGCCGTACGCTTGAATTGCGCATCAAAACTTTCTCCAGCATGTCAATCACTTTTTCCAGATTAGCTTGGTCTGAAGAACCACATTGCTGTGATCCAGAGTCATGGCAAGCGACAGAAGCTGTATTAACATCAACTTTGCAAGCATTTACTTTATCCGTCCTGCCACAACACGTTGAGCTAGCAGGTCTGAAGCTGGACTCTGATTTATGGGCGTTTAACACAGCTTGCACTTCATGGGCCGACCACTTGTCAATGGACTTGGATCGGAAGGTCAAGGCCAGATCTTTACTGGGACAATGGCGGATGAACATATGGGCAACCTCTGTCCCTGGGTTGTCAAACGATTTGCCTTGCTCCCTTAGACATTCAGAGGCTACATCTGCTGCTTTGTTCAGCCTCAACCAATAGTCGTAAGGCTCTTCATTCTCAGTAGGCAAAGTGGTGTAAAAGTCAGAGAGGGGAACTGGTGAGTACTGACTGCAACTGAAATGCTTGCGTAGCAGACTGTAAATAGCATTGGGGCTTATTTGGATGTTAGACTCACTGTTCCTAATCCAAAATTTGACTACATCCTTTGCTCTACCCCGCAGGTGAACAAGCATCTCCTCAACATGTTCGTCAGCATTCATGTTTCCCTTCTTAACGAAAGTCCTCATCAAATCTTCCCACTCCTCAATGTCAATTGAGTCAGATGCGTCCCCTCTGAAGGAAGGAGGCTCTTTGACGTTCCTGTGGGTGACTAAATGAGTCTGGGATATGTCCACAGCGTTGGAAGGTCGAGTCAGCGTGTTACTGTCACTATGCAGATTGCTGTGTGTGTCTGACCCCAGGCTAGATGGGTTAAGGCGAGACATAATACTGTCTGCAATTTGTTCTCCAATCATTTGGGCAATTGAGCCAACTCGATCTAATAAGTCAGGGGCAACATGGTCAGTGTGTGGTGTTGAACTAGTGACTGGTTGCCTATGTGGGTTACGTACATCAGTAATGTCAGGGGGACCAGTGAAAAATCAACCCTATTTACACTTAATGCAGCGTTACTGTTAATAACAGGACTATCCAGAAAGGAAGCAGGTATCTGCATTACACCCCTCCCCCTACCAACAGAAACTGGAGTACGAGCTGGCGAACCAAGTGTAGTATGCTCATTATGACTACAGGCTAACAAGAGCAAAAGCAGAATAAACTGACCCAAAATAAAAATAAAACTAGAGCAGAGCTAGAGTCCTTTCCAACGTGTAAAGGATAACGCTGAGAGATGTCCTTCACGAGACCACAGTCCACGATGTCCAAACGAAGCCACCGCGGTCCGTCGACGGCAGGCAGACGTCCACTCACTTAACGGCAGTCACGGCACCAATGTGACGGTTGTGGAACTACTCTAATGGTCCTCTACAGCCAGTCTCGCTGAGTTGTGTATGTGAGGCTGCGTCTGCGTCTGCACATGGGAAAATAAAGTGAAATCAGGGCGAGCACGTCGACACCACGGAGACAAACCCACAGCAGTTATCAGAAGTTCTGCTCATTTATTCTTAAATGTCTGTGATCGTATAGTGGATTTGTTTTACAAGAATTATAACAAAAATGGTTTCACAGTAATCTAAAATTAAATAAAATCCTAAACTCCCAAAAGGCATTATATTAAATACAAATACAGTATATTAACAATAGGCTACAGTCTCTCAACATTAGAATGCAGTGCCTACATTAACATTACATATTATACATAAAAATCAACAACAAATTCAATAACCGTTACCTGCACATGGGAAAATAAAGTGAAATCAGGGCGAGCACGTCGACACCACGGAGACAAACCCTACACACACACACACATTGAGTTAGCCAGAAGCAATGTAGAGTTAGCTAATTTAACATTTGGCTCTAAATTCAAAACGAATGCTTCAAACGACGCCAAACTAACGGCATTGAGCACTAAAGTACAATACAAAATAATACAATAAAATTAAACATTGTGTAGTGGCTTTAAAACGTTTTTGGGCTAATATTGTCTCTGCAGCGTGTAACATGCAACTTACCACAGCAGTTATCAGAAGTTCTGCTGTGGATTACCCATAATTCCCTATCTTTAACCCTGCGGCGCATTGAGAAAGTGACACCAGCAGATGGCGCTCTTCCCATATATGCAGGAATTTAACAACCTATTTACAACCCGTTACACTAGCTAGACCATCTACCCAATCATCCAATGACCGTACCAATGTGCCTACCTGGGGCTATTTTGCAGAGGCACCATGGCTTTGTTGGTTTAAAGGAACGCCAATGAACCAGAGCACGTTTTTATCCCATCCCGGAATGCTGTGTGGTGCAGCCAGACCCTCTCCCGCGCCGCTGTGGAGGAAGGTCTGGCAATGACTACGACTCTTCTAACTGGTCACCTGATGAATATAAGTCCAATATTAACCTTTTTTTTTGTTTCTGCTAACCCATGAAGGAAATATCTTGCTATTTAGTTGCTAAATACTCAATTTTCTTTACAAGCTTGTTGCAAACAAGTCATTATCATTGTATGTCGTGTCATGGTTGCGGACGGAAAAACAGCTTACTGGATCCCAGCGTCTCACATGACCCGCACTTCCAACTCTGGCCTCTGTGTCAAAATCTACTCATTTTGTGTTTTTTTGCTTTAAAGAAACAATATGCCTGTTTAACTTTTAGCCACTAAGAAGTGCAGAACTGTTTTGATTATAACTATGCTTCTTTTTGGGTGGGATTTGGGATTTCACATTTTGTGAAATATAACTCAGAGTCAGAACTTTGTAATGACTTTTGTTTTTCTGCGTACAGAGGAAGAAATATTTCACACATAGTGCTAAAACCACAGTGGCTTGTTTTAGATTTCAGCCGAATTAGGTGTTTTTGGGAAGGTGGTTTTTCTGCTTTTTTAAGTGTTTCCCTACAGGTCACAGACTACACTTTCCGGACTGATTTATGCAGGGAGCACAACGATTACATGAATCTCAATCTCCTCATCTCACTCCAACATGTTTCCCCGACATGTTGAAATGTTAAGTTATTTAGCTGCATCTAAATGTTCTCTGAGATTCCGTGCGCAGGTTGAAATAGGAGTTTCTTGGATGCTCGGAGGATCACAGGCCTGATAAGCCGGGGTGTGCTTAAACAAAACTAGGATTTAAGAGATTTGTTACAGCACCGCTTGAATTCAGAGAAAAGGAACCCACCCCCGTCTCCCCGACACACACTACATGCATCCACACCCTGTGTTGCTATCTCCATCTCATGCCATTGGACATGACAAATGTCCACAATCACTGCGCCATAGAGTCTTGTCTGAATCGGTTCTCTTGTCAAACCGTAGGCAGTGTATGCTAATATTATCCCTCGGACCGACTTCTTGTTCCAGTGTTTGGCTCGGGCTTTAAGGTTTGGCTGTGCCAGAAATGAGCTGCCACTTCGATGACACATTAAAATATTCTGACAGGAGGAGTGAGAAATCCATCTCCCCGCTGAGTGCGGCCACTCGCACCGAGGCAAACGTATTGTTGAAGGTGACTGTGGGGAATGTTAATGAGAGACGGCTCTTTAGTTCTCTTCCGTTAGACATCCAGCAGACTTCCTTTGAAGGCTGCCTGTAGCTGTTTCTGTCTCGTTTGTAGTCTGATTATAATATGAAACTTTATTGATCAGGAAAGGCAGAAGATTGGATCTAAAGATGGAGGGGGAACACTGACAGAAGGGGCTTTGAATGATACGTTTTCATAATACTGCTCTTTGATCTCCCTGTATGACGACGGTTTTACCTTTTTTTCTTTATAGCATTGGAAATTGTATTTTATTTCATGTCTAAAATGTACGTATTTCTAGTGTATTTATTATTTAGTCTTACCCTTTCCCTAATGCCGTTTTTCCCCCTCATGCATGAGGCGAGCCGTAGCTGGTCGTCGTAGCAGGAAACTGCCGTGACACAGACACGCAACACACAGAGAACGTTGAAGGTGTGTTGCCACAGCCAGAAGGCAAATTAGTT
>NC_045754.1:6264916-6265041 GCF_008692095.1 Etheostoma spectabile
CTGGAGGCAGCAAAAAAAAAAAAACGCCCCGTCTGTCGTTACTAGCAATAATGACGCAGTGATTAGTGACGATTCTTTCTGACCAATCAGCAGTCTGCAGGTTTTCACATCACCTTTTGGTATCG
>NC_045754.1:6265051-6279718 GCF_008692095.1 Etheostoma spectabile
CTTGGAACCTCGACTGAGGTAGTACTACAAAAAGTACCTGTTAGCGGGTACCAGGGACCTTTATTTTTGTGATGGAAAACCAAAAAAGGCGAGTAGAGTAGATACCATGCAGTGGAAAGTGGCTATGCCACATCTCAGGCCGCCATTGTAAATAAAAACCTGGTCTTAAGGACTTCCCAGTAAAACTAAAGGTGAAACAACAATAAAAAAAGTGCAAGTAGTGCCAATGAGATAAGTGTGTTAAATGTTATTACCTTTATACCTTAAAAGGGTGTGCAACCTTCGCTAAAAACTAAAATAATGGGTTTAAAGCGGTATAATAGTCTTGAATTGATTCATCATGACTAAACGCGACCTTGTTTTCTAGGGGTGTGCAAAAAAGTCGATTCACATTTGTATCGTGATTCAAGTTCTAAAAATTCAAAATCAATTCATAGAATTCAAAAAAACAATCTTTTTTTTTCTTAACTTTTGTTATGGCGTGTGTACTATCACATGGGAAAAGTAACTACATGTACAGTACATACTAAATACTGTATATATCACATTTTTTCAAAACGCCGTCACCCATTTTTCCAAACGCTGCCCCTCTAGCCATCTCACGAGCCCACTCCTGGATTGAGGGCACCCCTTCATTCTTCCATCCCCTCAGTGCGCTGAATGGAACCTGGGTCCCTGCAGTCCAACTTATCATGTATCTCAGTCCAAAATGCCTGGACCTTATTACAGGACCACAGGACGTTTTTCTAGTCTTGAACACCTTATTTTTGTGTACATGTAGCTGTAACAATTCCACATTTCACTGTATACACAATAATCATCTCACAAATAGTCGGGATCAACAATTTGTCTATTTCAGTCAAATTAAAAAATATTTATTCATGCATTTCTTTGTCAAAAAGATAAAGTTTTGAAAAAAATCCGAGGATACATCTTTTGTTTACATCACCGTAGATAATTATGTCTAATGGCAATCCTTCCTCCAGGGATGGAGAGGGGCAGAGCATCCCCCAGACAAAAGATTGGAAACACGTCTGCCTGGGATTCTGTTGCTAGGCAGCAAGACCCCCGCAACGGCAGTATGTCAACAATGAGGGGAGAATGAGAAATAGATTACGCCTGGTCGCCGGAGATGACAGGGCGTCGGATTCAAGGCCAATCGGTGAGCGAGAGCTCCTCGCCGGGCCCGGCTCTTCCCTCTGAATGTTATGAGCTGCGTTCACGGACGTGCTCTCTCTGTGAGTCACGCCAGTAATTCTCATATCCCCTCAAAGCAAACAACCTTAAAATCACTTTAGTGTGACTCATCTCAAGTGTTGGCCATGTGAAAATACAATCAAACACAACTGTGTAGCTAAAGACTTGGAGGGCCTCAATTGTACATTCTGGATGGACAAGGAAACATCAGCGGTGTATGGTGTGACGTAAATTTAAAAATGCTGGATAGTAATGTCATGTTCATGGTGTTGTTTCCGAATCCTGTTGAAAATAGTCTTAAAAAGTCCTTAAAACCTATTTTTCTCAATTATCTTTTTACTAATGAGTGATGTGGTTTTACATGAACCTAAAATGATCTCCTGAAGTTTGAGCTATTTAATTAGTTTGGCAAGAAAATTGACATTAGACAATTATGTAATCATTGTTACAGGCCTATGTGTACATATATGGAATACATCCATACTAGTCGTCAGTCTGAATAGAAAGTTGTTGACCTGTTCATTCTAGATGGTCCAGGTCTATACTGGTGGCTTATCACTTGACTGTAGGCACCTGCCCTGTTCAGCCCTTGCTTCAAATTGAGACAGCATCTTAAACACACATTCACACAGGCCTTGTGCCTAAAAACATTTCCATCTTTGTGCAGCCCCTTGCTTTCATCTGTAACATCACTATTGACCTTTCTGTTGACTTTGAAAGAAAGTGGTTTAAAAATCATGGTTAAACTTTGTAATTTGAATTCTGACTAATTGGCAACCAGCTGCAGGCTTCTGAAAATGAATTCACGCTTGTCTTTTCTTATAGCCAGTGGGCTTTGGAGAGTAGACACATGCTGCCAGGGCCTCTACACATGATCAGCAAGTATTGCAGCTTTATGTCACCAACATATGGCAGAAGAACATCATTTTTTAGTGACTTACTAAGTATCCATGTCTCTTGCGATACAACGGTTTGGGCTTGATGAAAATGACAAACAGTACATAGCAGTTGTAATTTAGAACGGCACTCATTTTTAGAGCATAAAACCGTGTTGAAGACAGGGGCTGCTTGATTATGGAAAAACTAATGATCACGATTATTTTGGTCAATATTGAAAACACGATTATTTAACACAACTTCCTGGCTTTTGGAAAGATGTTGCAATTATTAACGTAAAAAAAAGGTAAACAAATCAAAAGTGAAAACACCTTGAACTGTGAAATTTCCCTTAATACCTTTCCCATTTCATTTTTTTTTTAAATTCAGAACACAAAACAAAATGGGAGTTTACTTTCAAAACAATGTGCACAACAATAATGTTTCTCGATTATTCTGTATTTGTGATCATTAGGAGCCAAAATCCTAATCCCGATTAAAATTTGGAGTGGAAGATTATATATTTGCCCTCCAAAGCTGCCAGAACGTATGTAAGGTGTCCTGTTCTTTAGTGTAAATAGTCTCAGCATGAAGGTGGTGAGTAAAATATTGCCATGGCGGATATGAAAGATGGCCAAACACACATTACTATGACCCAGTTGTTAACAGAAAAAGACTTTTCCTTTAATACCACTCCACAAGGCCTCTGACCTCTCAAAGAACAACAAAGGAGCAATCCGATGGGGGTCACATTCAGTTTGTGATGAGGAAAGTGTGGCATCATCGATTCCCCCCCCCCACTGCTTAGATCATTGTATCTGTGGGGAGCAAACTGCTGCCACTCTGCCCCCCCCCCAACCTACAACATACACACATACTCCTCTGTGTTTTCAGAAAAGACAATCTGTGCGCTGTCAGACAAGGCGAGGAGTGTAGTGACCTTTCAATCCTTCCTCCAGGGATGGAGAGGGGCAGAGCATCCGTCTGACAAAAGATTGGAGACACGTCTGCCTGGGATTCTGTTGCTAGGCAGCAAGACCCCCGCAATGGCAGTATGTCAACAATGAGGGGAGAATGAGAAATAGATTACGCCTGGTCGCCGGAGATGACAGGGCGTCGGATTCAAGGCCAATCGGTGAGCGAGAGCTCCTCGCCGGGCCCGGCTCTTCCCTCTGAATGTTATGAGCTGCGTTCACGGACGTGCTCTCTCTGTGAGTCACGCCAGTAATTCTCATATCCCCTCAAAGCAAACAACCTTAAAATCACTTTAGTGTGACTCATCTCAAGTGTTGGCCATGTGAAAATACAATCAAACACAACTGTGTAGCTAAAGACTTGGAGGGCCTCCAGGAAACATTATCAGCGGTGTAATGGTGTGACGTCAATTTAAAAGTGTTGGACAGTAATGTCATGATCATGGTGTTGTTTCTGATTCCTGTAGAAAATAGTCTTAAAAAGTCCCTAAACCCTATTTTCTCAATTATCTTTTAACTACGAACGATGTGGTTTTACCTGAACCTAAAATGACCTCCTGACATCTGAGTGGTTTTAGTTGTTAGGGGCCACTTCATCTGATTACTGGGACGTTAATTGGAAAACAAAATAAAATCACTGCTACTATTGCACTACACCTTGAAAATGGCCAGAGGCAGGCCTGAGGTCAACAGGTCAGAGGTTTTGTGGTTCTGTTTATAGAAACTACATCCTGTTATATAACACGATCATACGTGAATTCGCCAGATCTCGTGGGTCCTCGTGACTTCAGCTGTCAGTCATGGACACAGCCGTTCCGCAACAAATCCGGGCCTGGTGGGTATTGAAGGAGTTGGTGGAAATCAGGGTTTAGGGTTAGGGTTAACTTCAAAAACAAGTAAAAATGAGATTCTAAAACACCCCTGCATTATTACTGCCATAGGTGCCACCAGAGACAACTGAACTGAGATCTTTGAGATTGTAACTTGCAACATTGCAACCTACGCATATAACCTCAGAGGCTTTAAAGGCAGGTATCCAAGTTGGAACTAAATAATGAGTTGTTTCATCCAAACTGACTGCAATTCCATTTCATGTATAGTGTCAAATCTTAAGAGAATTTATCTCAGGACACTTTACAGATTGAGTTGGTCGAGACCACAACAAAGTCACGACAGGGCTCCTTCTGATAACGTCCATAAGGACCGAAAAGATGAGTTTAATCTATTGTTACACACGGTATACGGTATATGTTAAGAATCTTTTTATAATAGTAGCAGTTTTTCAGTGCTTGCAAATTTTTTCCGCAGCAGTGGCTGGTAAAAGATTGACGTAAAAAGATTTTTATTTTGATAAATATGTCTAGGCTTCCTGACTCACCTTGAAATGACTCATTCCATTCCATTTCCTTTCCATTCCATTTTCGCTCTTTGAATTCACTTCGGGAATGTGTTGAATCTGCCAGTCGGAAACAGGAGAATGCTTTTGCCACCAACCACCTGACCACGCCCCTCTCACCTGTTATAAATTGTTTTTAAATCATTGGATCATCATCTGCACATCCGGCTCTCCAATGCATCCTGTGTGCGTCTTCATTCAAGTTAACGTGAGTCACTTTATCATTTTGATCATTTTAAAGGCACTTTACTAAACCTGTAAAAAAATATTCAGTGACATCGAGTTGTTTAGAAAGACAAGTAAACCAGGTACATGCTTTGTATAGTCCCAAAACACAAAAAGCTAATCACTAAACAAACGGGTACAGTTCAATGCTCAGGTGAAAAGAAACACAGCAGAGGCTAATTATGCAATATGAAATAACGTACCTCACTTTTTCAAAAAGAATACTTTCACATCATCCTAAAATGTCAAAACTACTCCTTTAACATTGCATTATTTATCCATAAGCAAACATGGCATGATTGGTGGATAGGTCATATTATTGGGCCTTGTGTGTTTACAGTGCTTATATGAAGGTTGGGAATTAAATAGAAATTATATTTAAATAAATACTACACACAGGCCAACACGTACTGCACAAAATGGATGTGATATATTGATTTGCTAAAATGTCAACCGGCACCTTTTGAGAGAAAAAAAAACCCACTTCATGCACTAGTTGAAATGTGAGGTTTTGTTTTGGCTGAGCCATCCGTCTGGAATGAGACAAAGCCCAGAAAAATGAGCTGTACTGATGGTCTAGATGGAAGTTTGATCATTTCTTAATAGTTGATTGCTTCTTTTAGAGCCCATTACCCTTGACAGAATTGTCATGGCAGTGAGAGCTCCATCTGCAGAGCAGGTGTTGTTCACATTGACAGAGAGTGCAACGGTAAAGATATAACAACATAAATCCTGTCTGTGGAATGCTGAATGATTTCCACGCTGCCCAGAATTTGCTGTGTGTACCTATACGGCTAGAAACTATGACTTTGACATTTTTTCTTTTTGTTGTGTGTACAGCCAAGCTGCAGTAGGCACAGAAACATGGCTGACTGGAAAACGATGTCACTGGTATTCAAACAAGCACATAGGTTGCACACCTCGGGATCTGACACATCCATGCGTTCCAGGAACTTAAATTAGACTGTGTCAATCAAACAGAGTGATATGTAAATTGAACTAATCAGATAGACTCTGTAGGTAGTGGTTAATTCATGATATTATACATGGCACACGTAGGTAATTACACTCACACCTGCTTGTGATGATGGTGGGGGTGAAACCATATAAGATGAATGTGGAGGGGGGTGCACCAAAGAGATGGACGAGTGTGGAGAGACACTCAAAAGAGCCACAAGTGGCCCACTGTTCCCCGGTAGCAGCACCTGCCTATCCGCCCCCCTCCTCTCCATTAATGGCAACAGATCTCCTCCTAAAGCCATTGCATGGTGAATTCAAAGGGAGGTGTGTGTGTGTGTGTGTGTGTGTGTGTGTGTGTGTGCGCCCTACAAGCGTAGTAGTGTGCGTGTGTTACATCACAAAGGCGGTCATTAACTGTCCACACACACAAATTCTGACCCTTTTTTTAAAGCAAGAATCCTGTGAAAGGGTCTTAAATATTTACCTGATGGCTACGTACGTGAAACCGTGCTAAAGGTAACAGGCTAAAAGTTAGCATCCAGACCAGTTCATGACACATGTAGATGTGAAAATAGAGAAGCAGTATTCTCGCATTGCAGTGTAGAACCTGTTAGTCTTAGTATTATAGGAATATGACAAGGCTTGCATTTTTAAACCACGTTTTTCCTTTTATTAAGTAACTTTCCTAAATACAACAAAGGGCAGGTCAGAGCTGCTAACGTTGCTGCTGTTAACATTTTCTCTTTACCAAACGTGCTGTTCCACAAACTAATGCAATATAATACATTAGTTGACTTGTACAAACTATAATCATATTTAACTACTTGCTGCTTGGCTTTGGAATCAATGCAGGGTTACTACCGAAAGGCAGAAAGCTAGTTAGCTTGGTAGGCTAACAATTGCAGGTGACATTATAGCAGATTTATGTATACATCCCTTACATGTTTCTTATCTTTTTGGTTTTGAAAAGGCAAGAGAAAGACACTCCCCTCCAAATACTTGATGAGTAGGCTTATTTCTCTCATACAGCCTCATACACAAATCAAGTTTGACAGTCCTACTGTACCTAGTTACAGTTGCTAAGATTATGATTGGCTATGATTGGACATTCACTCTTCGGGGGAGATGTACAGCTTACAGTATAACTAACCTTCCTCTGACACCCTGAAAATGGGCTGACAAAAGCAGTCTACAAACATTTTTTTTGAACAAAATACCGGTAAGTTGTGATAAACCTAACTCAGCGTTTATCTCAACTACTTCAAACTCAGCAATCGTCTTGAAAACACAGCTCTGCAAACCACCGTAGTCTGCTGATTGGTCCGGCATTCAGCTGCCAGCCTCTATCGATTCGAAACAGACCTTGCAGGATTTTAAGCTAGAAACACTTGAAGGAAACGCTTCTGTATGTGCCTCAGCCTCAGTTGAAATCAGTGGGAGTAATCCTTAGATTTGTTATTGACTTACCAATTGTCCCTTGAAAATCAATGCAAGGAGGCATTTTTGAAAAACAATTTGCCACAAGGGCGAATCCTGCCAGTCAATGGTCAATCAATGACAAGCTGAGTCTCCACATGGTGCCTGTTGAAGATAATTATGCCAGAGATAATTGGCTTGTTGATTTGGATGCATGAATGCAGCTCCAAGAGTACGTGACTAGCAACATGCTCTGTATTTCAATCTAAACTGCAGCTTAAAATGTGCCTGTTGGGGGCGCCTGGTTCGCTCACCTGGTAGAGCAGGCGGCCATATAGAGGTTTACTCCTTGATACAGCGGCTGTGGGTTTGACTCTGACCTGCAGCCCTTTGCTGCATGTCATTCCCCCTCTCTCCCCCCTTTCATGTCTAAGCTGTCCTATAGAAATAACGGCCTAATATTCCCAAAATGTAATCTTAAAAAAAGAAGTGTGTTTATTGTCAGACTACATTGGCTGTAGCATCTCAGAATGAATCAAGGTTTATTAAAGAAGAGTTCCGGACAATTTTTATATAAAAAAACGACCTGAATCGGTGCAGGCAACACTGAGCAGCTGCAGCTACGTGTACAAGCTTCCACGTTAAAACGGCAGATATGGGGGCAAGTTTTAGAGTGCCTTTTTGCCTCTTGACAGACACAAAATGCAATTAAGATATCTGTATAACATGAACAGGGCTCTTACAAAACATCAAGATGCGTTTTCAACTCAGACATTGTTTTAATTCACCTACCCTGTATTGGTCTTGCCGGTGGGTAGCTTGCCCTGTTAGCTGCTAGCTGTTAATTGTTAGCTGTTAGCTGCTAGCGTCCCTGATGTGTATTCAGCTAGGTTTTAATGAAAATCTTAACGCAGCAGTTCCCTGTGTATTTGTAGCTCATCCATTTTGTGTGTGATCGATCTGGTGTTGGTGCGTAGGCGGTTTGGCAGTGTCGATCTGTGTGCAAGTTCCCTTAGACGGGCAAGCAGCCTTCGTACCCGCCTTCCTCGCCTCCCGCAGCTGACAACAATCACCCGAGCGCCAGGGAGGGAGTCGGTGTAATGGGTGTCCTCTATGCCTTTGCGGCAACAAATTGTAATTTATTTACTCTTTAAAAATACATAATTGAGCACTGTAGTGTTTATGACCATATCAGTGACTATGTAACTACATGGAAAGGGGATACATGATGTCTGTGGCTTGCACTGCGATAACGTCACTGTAGGCTAGCTGTAGCCTCGCGCTGTCTCCTGGGAATTTAGTTGTAGCAGGAAAAGGTAGCTAAACAGTGTGCTGATCGTAGCTTGTGTGTGAAGAGTGAGGAGCGGAGTTGTTCACAAGGGAAGAAGCTTGGAGTAATATAGCAGATATGCAACACACGGAAGAGCCTTTTGAGTTTGATGGTCGTCCTCATTTATTCAAACCCAAGAATGCAGACAAAGAATTGACCTCCCAAGAGTTGGAAAGAACCAGACAGAGAGGTGCAACAGAGATGGAGCAGTTGCTCCAAGCGCGAGCGTCACGTAAGGGCCCTGTTCATGTTACTCAGATGTATTGATTGCATGTTGTGTCTGTCAAGAGGCACAAAGGCCCTCTAAAACTTGCCCCAATAACTTCCGTGTTAACTCAGTGTGTTGACTGCACTGATTTCAGATTGTTTTTTTTTCAATTGAAAGTACTCCCATATCTATAGCAATCATGATTAACATAAAAATTGGCTGGAAATCTCCTTTTTAAGCACAGTAAGGAAACAAAGCAGAGTTAAAAAAAGGACCTTTTGCACAAAGGACATCTTGACGTGAAAAAAAAACTACTAACATTGATGACAGCACTAAGCTTCCCACTATGCCGTATAAAACTGGCAAAAACGAAATGGGAAGCAGCATTTATAATAACACCTGTGCATTACAAAAAGACATGGTAGATTTTGCTTTTGTATTGACAGCAAGAGATTGTTCTAAACATTTTAAAACCGCAGAAGTTAAATCATGTGAATATATTTGTAGGGGCCGAAACTTCTCTTTCCTCACATGCGCCCACATCATTTGGCACTGGAGCCTAAACAACATGCATGTTCCATAGCCTGCAACCATGACAGCACCCACTCTTAGTTTATTTTAGGCTTTTACTGGGAATAGCATCCACTGGCAGTTTCTTTATCCTCTTTACATACACTGATAAATACTGATATAATCGTAATAGTGAGCCTTAAAATCTGACTAATGGGAAAGCAAGTGAAAAAAGTGTTATATCATGAATTATTATGCTTTATTGTAGTGTGTCAGAATGAACTCATCCCACTCAAAATGATGAACACAAAATTCAAATTGAGATTTGTACTGTTAAAGATTGTTGCTAGGATCATCACAAAATGGTTATTACACCGCCATGTTTTGCTGGTTATTACTCTGAAGTAAGGTGGCTGATATTAGTAGAATATATCAAAAATCATAAGCAAGTTTGTTACTTTTCTAGAGGAAATTTGGTTGACGGTCAGGTTTTAAACAAATAGATTGCAGGGATGCAATGATGAAAAAATCTATAAAATCATATAAAATATAGAAACATTAAGAATAACTGTCCTCTTTAAGACTGTATGCATATACATTACTGCGCTGATTATTTCCAGGTTGCAGTGTAACTAAACACTGACTTCTGAAACATGGATTTTAGGACTGTCTGAAGTGGGCTTATGCACGCTTACGTGTGTCTCAATACAAACGGATGAAGCGCATGCCTCGCAAGCACAAATACATTCACACACACGCCTCCTCAGTTAATGGGAAGGAGGACAGCCAGCTGGTGTAACACACACACACACACACACACACACACACCTAATCCCCCCTTCAATTTGTCACCCCTCCAAATCCTATTCATCCAACTTCCTATTCAGTGCTGTAGAGCCTCTACAGTGGAGTCTCCATCAGTCCCTCGTCTTTGTTCTACATCTCAGTAGTTTGAGCCTCACAGTCGGGGTGACATGCAGTACAGCTCTATGCATTTCCTGCACTGCAAAAAAAAAATCCACTGATTCTGTAATTGAATTTGAAAGATTTTTTTTCTTAAACGTTTTTAAAATTAAATTTCAAACTACTTTTTAAGTACCGCACCCTGTTTCTGAGGAAGTCATGTAAAATAGCTCTTTTCGTATCGACATTGTCACTCCCCAACGCAAGTCGAGTGCAGATTTGAATCGTGCATGCGTCACTTTGTGACAAGTAGCATACAAGATGCTAACAAGAGACTTCTGTAATGTCAATACAGTAAAAATGGACCTACTTAACCAAGTTTGATCACAGCTGGCTACAAGTTAGCAATCAAACACCACAAAGGCTGTCAATTGAATGCCGTTTTGAGCTAACGTTAGCAATCAATCAATCAATCAATCATAGATAGCTAAAACGTTTTTGAAATGACTGCTAGCTTTGCTACAAGCTCAAACACAACAAAGGCTGTCACTTGAATGGCATTTTGAGATAACATTAGCAATAATAGATAGCTAAAACGTTTTTGAAATTATTTCCATCTTCTGTTATTGGTTGTAATGAGAGAAGTTTATTATTTCATAAATTTCAGCATGACAATTTTGTCGTAAACCGTTTAAATCTGAGCATACGCAACTAACATCTGCACTCGACCAGAGCCGGTTGTGACACGTCATGCTGTGAACCGTTTAAATCTGAGCATGCGCGACTCAAATCTGCACTCTCCTCACATTGGGCAGTGACGGACATCCCTACCAGGAGTAGATGATGAGATGAATGCCGCTCTCATATTGATCCATTCAATTTAAAGCTATGGAGCCACTAGCTAGTCTCTCTGATTACAGCACTCTAACACATTATATCTCCTTTTGTTTAATCTACACGAAGGCATAAAAAAGGACATTTATGGTTTTTGTATATAATATGCTGCAATGAAGACAGCATAGATGTAAATTTATTCTATACTATCATGCCCACTGTATCTCATAGGGATACACCCAAACGGCTTCCTTTTAAATCTTTACGATCATTCCCTGAAAGAACCAAGCAGGTCTACCTTGTTGAATGGTTGTCTTTAAAACTTGCCATTCTGAGAGTATAGCTTGCTAACTCGAAGCTTGTTAGACAACAGCAACACAGAGAGCAGAAGGTGAGGGTCTGGCCGGATGTCAGGATAATTATCCCAGAAATGAACGTCCGTCGATCTAGGCTAATGGTAAGGTCACACTATTTGGCCAAAACCTATGTAGGCCCAGCCTGGTCTCACAGAATTCTGTGAAATGATCATGTACTGTTACCAGCGCATTACGTGGTGGTGGCATGGAATCTGTGAAAATTACGTGTGGCCACCACAAAAAAAAAATGCCAAGCTAACGTCAATTAGAAGATGACGTAGTATTAAGTGCGACAACGGTAGCAAGTAGTATGAAAGCCCAAAAATCCTCGTTGGTCGGGGTGGTGGATGGGTCCTAGGAGACCGGAGATTGTGTCCCGCATTTCAAGATTCCTAAAGCCAACTTCTTCTTCTTCTTCTTCTTCTTCTTCTTCTTCTTCTTCTTCTTCTTCTTTTCTCAAACCTAATCCATTGTCCTTTTCCTAAACTAGCCCATTCTTCTTTTCCCAAACCCATCCCATCCACTGTATACGGCCATCCCGTTCTTCTTTTCCTAAATGCAACCCGTTGTTGTCCCGCCCACCCACGACCTTTTCCTTAAGGGGCCGTGTTAATTTCATGTAATTATTCTGTGGGCCCATCACAGAATTTTTGGCGATTTCTTGAAACTCCCACAGATTTTGAGTTAAGGGGCCGTGTTTTTTCACAGAATTCGGTGAGATCAGGTTACAAACGTAGGCCCCTGCCCTCATACCTATGTGTGTATACAACACATGTTATGTCTTTTCAGTGAAAAGGTTTGGGCTGTGGACAAAATACTAGAGGAATTTAATTCTTTTATTCATTCATAGCAATTGCATTTGCAGTTTTGTAAGATCACAAGGCTAACTAACTGGCTTACGTATGTGATATAGGCTTGGTTGCTTTTTTTTCAACAGCAAGAGTGGACTTTGCTTAGCCCCTCCTGTCTTAAAGGTACCCTGTGGAGGTGTTTCTCACTAGTAGCCACTCTGTGGGGTTGTTTGTATTGTGCAGGTAACTTGGGCAACATGGATGTATTTCCACGCTATTTTGCTGATCAGGATGTGCCACAGTCGAAGGAAGATGAACTCTGCACACCAGCATGTACATGAACAATACATCATTGGAAATTGTCTTTGTTGATGTATCATCGTGTTTGTCTGGCCTCAAGGATACAATTCAGTTTTATTTATAGTATCAATTCATAACAAGAGTTATCTCGAGACACTTTACAGATAGAGTATGTCTAGACCACACTCCAGAATTTACAAGGACCCAACAGTTCTAGTAGTTCCCTCCAGAGCAAGCAACAGTGGCGAGGAAAAACTTCCTTTACATACACACACAATGTATTTTGGTGACTTGATGTAAACATAACTATTTTTACAAGAATACTCCAGAAAATCCGTTTTAATAGGCCTCAGAATAACTCCACCTTCTGACGTTTTAATCAACCGATGGGATTAATTTTGCAGAGACTGCAGCTCTGCCTCTTAGAAATGTTAAATTCCAATCTGTTCCAATCTGAAGACGGTCTTCACAAACTACTTAACACTAATCTTGGGCCACCTTATGCCCACTGCAAAACAGTCTCGGCCTACAGTCTAATCGTATGCTGCTGTCACAAACTGCACGCAGGGCTGGCCCATGGCAGGGCTGGCCAATGGCAGGGCTGACCAATGGCAGGGCTGACCAATGGCAGGGCTGACCAATGGCAGGGCCACAAAGAGATTGAGAATGAACTCTGGTGACCTATTAATATCACACAAGGTTACTCAATAAATATCTTAGCGTAATTACAGACCAGGGCTTGAAACAACATGGGAGGGCTGACACACACACACACACACACACACACTGAGCAGTCATGTCGTTTGTGAGCTAATGTATAACCAGCAATCAAACTTGCAACTTGAATATAGCAATTTAAAAGGTATACAATACTACTTTTAAACAAAGTTAAGTTTAGAAAAGGACAGATTTGAATCCATTCATTAATGTATTCCAGGTGTAGATACAAATCCAAATTGATGACAACTTCATGGTTCAGCTGTATCACACATCTTCATCCCTTGGTGTTCTTTTCCATTCACGATTTATCTGCCTGTGATATCACAGAGATGTGTCTCCACCACGTGGAAACACTTGGCATTACACTCTAAATGTAAAAAAAACAGTATATGTCCTATATGTTTTCAGATCACACAAAGTTTGGTCCAAATGAGCTGTTTTAAAAGACTTTTGAAGAAAAAAAAAACAGACACAAATGGTTGTAAATTTGCCTACAACATTAATTTGTAATCAAATAAAATGATGGCATAACTTGATAAATCTGATTATCAAAAGAAACCATCTTTGAAAATGTAACTTGTAAGGGTTGTGTGGACAGGACAAGAACAGTACCATGTGTGATAACCTGACTGTAACAATAGTGCTTCTGTGACTACAAAAAATATAGCAACCGTTAGCCACCGTAAGCTACTGGTCATACCAAGCCAAGTAAAGGCCTGACACATCACACATACTCAGATCAATCAAAAGAAAATGTTCTACCATGGCAACATATTAGACAATAAAGCATTTTGAATCCTAAACTATATTTAAATGTTCTTTCTTGTTTTGGACCGGAGTACGCCAGTTGGCAACACTTACACACTCAGTAGCTATGTTTCCACCCTCACGTTTTTATCCAAACTAAGTGATATTGAATGTAAAATGGCTTATGGAAACAGTAAAATTCAATGGAATTTCATAAATATGGACTCGAAAGAAATACGTTTGTCTCATCAGATATTATCTTCATCAATATGCGACTTATGCGATAAACGCTGATTAAAACGTTATTTACCAAGTAAATCATGAGTTGTGCTTACGTTTTTTTTCATTTTATGGTTGCAACCCGCCACAAAACAAAGAAGAAGAAGAAGTTTTAGTTCATTTCCCCCGGTATTTCCGCTCTGTTTGCACACATGTCGGGTGTCAACAAAGACAGATGTCAGTGGACAAACGAGGAGACAAGAGACTTTTTGAATTTAATTTATCAGGAACTCGCGAAGGAAATGGCCGACAAAGGTTACGACAAGCAGTAGGATGTCCTCTGGAGTAAATGGAAGGCGCTCAAACAGTGAGACACGTCTCAAAAAAAGAGTTGTCTCAGCCTTGCCAGAGGGAAAATAAATAACAAGTTGCATCTGCATCATTTTCTTGTTATATAGCTTGATATGCTGCTGTCGGCTGGCCCATAAGCCCTATTACAACATGTGCAACATTGATCATGTGTTGGCAGACGGCGCGATTCATTTTGTCTAAAAAAACTTTGTTTGCAAATGTTTGATTGAATGTTGTGAGATTCAGTGCGACAATGAATGGAAACACCTTAAAATATCTAAAATCAATTCGATATGCCAATTTGATTGCAAAACAGCATGTGACGTCATTAAGCACAGGTTTTTATTCGCTTTA
>NC_045754.1:6279738-6280819 GCF_008692095.1 Etheostoma spectabile
ACTTTCACCAGCTTTATTCGTTATGAGTTTAATTTTTACCGAACTTCACATAATTCGATTGACAAGTGGATGGAAACTTAGCTAGTGAGGTGAAGTGAGGTAAATCTTATTATCCCTTAGGGGCAATTTGTTGTTAGCCAGCAGTAATTCAATCATCACACCAATCAGCAAACAAACAATTTGCACAAATTACATAATGTCATTCAACGGATCGATAGCAACAGGGACAAATGAGTTTACATCTTTTGGCCCTGCATCTTGGCAGATGATATGTGTGAAAAAATGGAAGCGACCTGTACACACTGAGCAAAGGGCGACTTAGGGAAGCCAAGAGGGATTCTTTACAACTCTGATTCTGTACACTCGGGAGAGGAAATTTAGATTTCACTGCACATTCAAACAACACCTTCTAACCTGTTCCTGTTTTTCAAGGTACATGACCTAAACCAACAAAACAAAAGGGAGGGCAGGAGGTGTGTTTGCAGCCAGCAGAGGGGGACTGTGTCTCACATTTAGAAACATGGACAACTTGTTCAATGGATTTTTTTATTTCCCACCACTGTTCTCAAAAGTGCAGTTGCACAAGTTTACATTCAAATATGCATGCCTGTATATTTTAAATGAAACTAAACATGAGGATAAGTTCCTTCCTGGCATACACATAAAAAGGCGAGCGCACATACAGGTCTTCCTTCCACTGTAAACTCCAACATCTGCAACAGGACAGATGTTTCCCTTTCCCTCATCTCTCGCTCCCCTGCCCAATCCCAGTCGGTCCATGCGGCTCGCTGTTAAACATTCAGCCTTCTCTTTCTCACTCTGACCAGCTAGTCATCTTCCTCATCTTATTTCTTTCCACTTTGCTCACAGTAAAAAACTTGTCTCCTCTGTCGCACTTACCCTCTTTTTCCTCCTCCACTGCCATGTTTCTGTCATATTCCTTTTTTAACATCCGCTCTTGACCTCTTCTGATCCCTCCCTTCCACCCTTTCTTTCTCTCCACTGCTCTGACTCATCACCCTCATTTCTTCTCCCCATACTCTCGGACTCATCCTCTTCTCTCATCACTCCTCTTCCCCCC
>NC_045754.1:6280829-6286464 GCF_008692095.1 Etheostoma spectabile
CTCCCTTTCTTGTCAGATAATGAATGTGACTCATCGACACAAGTGCTCTCCATCAACCTCTCTGTTCTTCCAGACCCCCACCCCCCCTTTCCTCTTTTTTTATCCATTTCTGTGTTCATTATGCCTCTTTAAAATGCTACTGACGCTTTTTTTTTTCTCCTCTTCCCTTCATTGTGTCCAGCCTGTGACTCATGCTCAAGGCTCCTGTTATTTCCCCTTATAGTGCAGCGGTGTATTTATTAGCACAGGACGTTGGAATACCTGATACTGTGTGCAGATCACCCAGATGACGCATGTCATGTCTGAAAATCACGTGTACAGATGGTTGAGGATTAATATACACTGTAAAATGGTTAATACTTTATGGGTAGCAATTGAAGACATAATCAATTGCAGATTGCACATCACTTCAAGCTGGTGCATACAGTTTCTATACTAAACACATCCCAGGCTGTTTAATGAGCAAATTCACACCTCCAATCCAAACTAAATATAGGCCTATGTGTAAATAAATATCCTATAAGATAATGTGAATTCTTGGATCAACTTGTTCTTTTCATCAGAACCCTCATGGCCTCCAAGACTCATCTAAAAATGCTGATTCTGGCAAGATATTATGTCAAGTAAATGTCCTTAAAGTCAGAACTTTGACAATATCCTTTTAGGAGCATTTTATCCTAGAATGTGGCTCCCTCTGGTGGTACCAAAGCGACACTACCCCCATGTGATGGACAGTATGCTGAGGCTATAGGGATGTGAGGGTGAATGTAGTGCAACATATGTCCTGCAGCTGAGCAAAATATAGCATTTGGACAATAGATTATGGTGCGGTGTTTACATTCTAATTATAATACGGTGATTTAATGCCATACATTACAGCATATGCAATGTTAATCATGTTCTGATGTTAATCAGTTTTATGTTCACATATTACAGTAATCCTATGTGTAACAACATTTGCAGACACATTTGTTTTAGTTACAGAAAGTGTAGTGGGCACTTTTCTTCCTCTCAGGCGGCACTGCACTTACAAGCTCTTATAGAAGAAAATACAAATAGCTGTGATAACTGATTATTTTTCCTCTGAAAAAAACAAGTGTTTGATTTTTTTGTATATCATTATGGGAGAAATTGATGTTTCAACATCCAATGTTTATCTTGACGGCAATTTTAAATCATCACTTTATGTTATCTTTTATGTGACTTCTTGTATTTCAACCTCTTGTCCAATGGGTTTTCTGCTTGCAGTTCTCTTTCCTAGCCGCTCCATTTGGAAGTGTTTTAGCACACTGTGTTGTCTGCGGACAGTCAGTGTATTCGGTTTAAGTGTTCACAGAGCATTGAATGCCACCCAGGAATATGGAGACCACCTCCCTCTCTGCCAGCAAACTCTGTCTGGTTTCATTTAATTTGCAAGCTTGAATTGAGCATTTTCACTGCTGTGAAAAAGAGCGGGCACTTGTCCCTAATCGCACAGAAGAGTGAGATAATGTGCGATTTCTAGGTTTTCTAGCTTGGTTATTTTCCTTAATGTCCAAGGAGGAATGAGACATTTTATGCAATAACAAACCCACATTATTTTCTTGTAAGTAAAAGTAAATTTGTCATCTCTGCAACAGAGATTTGACAGAATAGAAATCTTACACCCACACCCAGTTCCTGAAAGCTCTTGAATTTGCTGTTGTAAACACTCAATGTTGGATAGGTATTCTTACCAGGGGGAAAAATCATCTGGTGCACAGGAAGTGTCATACTTTACATTTCAAATAACACCCACAGCGGCTCATGAACTGTGTGAACGGCATGAACAGACACTGCAAAACAACTGCTGCTCTTTTGCAGGGAAATCAAATCAAGTCAAACACAATCTAAGGAAGAAATGTTCTGAATGGCAGATTTGAACATCAAACCTTGGTAAGCACTGAACAATCAGAATGTGTCTGATCTGCAGCACGCAGCGTGGCCAGCTCTTCCCCTCCAACATGAGTTTTTGGTCCCAACTCGTTCCACCGGCGGGAGACCCTTATCACGTGGCTTGGCGAGCTGCTGGTGCTCACTCTGTGGCGGCTCACAGTTTCCACAAATACATGATCCAGCCGAGTCACGGAGAGCGCTGACAGTATTGTGTCAGCCTGTTGTGAGGTCCTCACTTTGACTGCTGGTGGCGATGGAGGTCATATGAGTGTGACAGTCAATTTTGAGAATGTCTCTGTTCACTGTCATTCACGAGGGGCTATCTGGGACATTATTCACAAGTTACCTCACCACACATAACAGTGGAATGCCCTTACACACTCTGGGCTACTGACAAGCTTTCATACACACTAGTGAAAAACACTCATATACACAACTGAAACAGGATTTCGCTTTAAATGGTGTGTATATGAGAGCATATCAGTATTGCATTTGAGATCATTTCAGTTGTGTGTGTGTGTGTGTGTGTGTGTGTGTGTGTGTGTGGTTTCAGTATAGTAGGTGAGAGTATAGTTTTTCAGTAGTGTGTCTGAAAGCATTTCAGTCGTGTGTGAGTAGTGGAAGTAGTAATGTGTGAGAGCATATACCATTTCTATGTGTGTATGGAATAATGTCCCAGCTGGCCCCTCATAGGTATCGCGTAATACATTTGCATCTTGTATTTCTCACCCAGCATATTTCGAAACAGATGATCGTCATGCTTGGCGTGCTTCAGCTGGAAGTTGATGTCCCTTGCATAGCTACTAAAACATGACATAAGTCCTTAATTAATAGGTGGATTTGTGTGGACTCGGCTTAAATACAAAATTCTGTGTCATTGTACTTTCTTGTCCTGCAGCTTTTCAGTTTCTTTGTGTTTTAGCCACATAAGCCGCCTGGTTCTAGTTATTTCAATGTTGATTTTATTAGTAGGGCCTCCAATTGGGTCCAGACTGAAATATACCGACAACTATTGGATGGATTACCTTGACATTTTGTACATACATTCCTGGACCCAGGAGGATGCATTCTAATGACTTTGGAGATCCTCTGACATTTCCCCTAGTTACACCAGCCCCATGACACATTTGGTTTTTAGTTAAATGTCTCAACAGCTATTGAATGAATTGTCATGAAACTTGGTACATACAGTAGCTCATCATGGTGCCATGATGATGCAGACTAATGGACTATGTTAAGGGTCCGGAGAGGATGTATCCTTACAACTTTGGTGATCCCCTGGCCCTTCCTCTAACATCACCATGGGATGAAAGACATGGCCTCGGACAAAGCAAGTTGCAGACATTCCTACATTTCCATGTGATTGTGGATTTGATATCCTGTGTTTCTTTGCATTTCAAACATTAAAAGCTTTCCCAAGACCTTTTCCGGTCTTTGTACCTCTGAAAGATCCCCTTTATCTCTTGTATATGATGTTTCTCTTTTATGAAAGGCTCTGCCAGTACGTGAAACTTCAAAATGTTCCCAAGTAGTTTCAGATGAGCAAATCTTTCATCTTTAATTGACCTTAAAAAAATCTCAGAACAGGGACATATTGTTTTGATTGTATGTTGGTTGGTCACCCTGCAAACTCATTAACTGTCTCTCTGTGGACAAGGATTGAGGATTTTTTTTTTACGTGGGCAGACCCCCAAAATGTTGCTTCACTTCCCACCCGGTCAGGGGATAAACACCGACTCAGCTGGGTGGGGAGGACAAAACTAAACACGCATGACAGTGTGTATATTCTAAAACTTCGGAATCCCAAAGATCTTCTGTGGCCAGTCAGCACTTTGGACACCACTTGTATGTAATTTCTTCCATCACACACACAAAGTCAAAGGATATTTGTGGTCATTAGTGTCCTAGCAACACTGGAAAGCCCCCCTGTACCAAAGGTTGAGGGTTTCCTGGGAGAGACTCTGCTTCGTTCTCCTCTGGCAAACTGGATGTGAAACTGAGATAAAGCCAAAGAAAACGGGTCCTTATTGTTCCACCAACATGACCGTTATCTTCCGCTGACCTTATCTGACACATAATTAGCCACAGGAGAAGCTCATGCTCAGTGAGCGCTATAACGCTCCACCCTAAAAAAACAAATAGAAAATAAAGAGGCATTAGTGTGAACTAAAAAGTTCAAAATGAATTTTCTTTAAAAAGAATATTATTTATAATGAAAAACAATTTTTATTTTAAAATATTAAAGTGTTTAATATGGTCTTTGAGAAATATTAAATTATAATTCCAGTGTGCTATGCATTTATCGCAAGTCACATTTTGTTCCTTGTCCAATGCAGTAAAGGACAGTTCACTGAAAACAGATACACAACATTCACACTTACACAAGTCACAATTACAAATGCTTAGACAAACCTTGCTGTTGGATCGATGACAACCTTTTTAATTACTGCAAAAATATTCACAAAATGACAATAATAATAATAATGAACAGCAACAGTCAATGTGTTAACAAATTCCTGGTTTAAAAAAAAAAGCAAAGCAGCCCTCTCCTGTATTTCCTCGAGTTTGATTTTGACTAATAAGATACTTGCAGCCCTGTGTTCTCTGTCTGTGAATCTGGGGGCCAAAGCTTTTGCACAACTGTCAGGATTTAGGTATTTTGCTTTGTTTTCTGTGCTATCTTATCTGGTATTTTGGTTCTATGTCTTGTCTCCTTGTGATTGTGCGACGTTCGGTCTTTGTGTTATGTTCTGTTTCCTGTTTTATTGTGATAGTCTTGTTTTCTGTGCTGTCTTGTGTAATTTTGCTTCCTGTGTTTTCCCACCTGTCTGATTGTCCCCCCCCCCCCCCCCCCCCGCCCTGATGTGTTTCACCTGCTGTATCACCTGTCCCTTCTCTGCTCGTTACCTCGTGTATTTAACCTCTGTGCTCCTTTTGTCTTGTGTCAGATGGTTTTGTGTTTGTTCCTGCTCATGTGTTCCTGTCCCTGTGTCCCTGTGTCCCTGTGTCCCTGTGTTCCTGAGTCCCTGAGTCCCTGTGTCAGTCTTCACTGAGGTATCTGGGCTCTTGTTTTGTTATACTGCTTTTTTCCATTCTGCATTTTGGACTTTTTGGTTTTTGCCAACCT
This sequence comes from Etheostoma spectabile, assembly GCF_008692095.1. Lineage (NCBI taxonomy): Eukaryota > Metazoa > Chordata > Actinopteri > Perciformes > Percidae > Etheostoma > Etheostoma spectabile. The sequence goes on from NC_045754.1 coordinate 6,285,871, forward strand.
CAGTTCGAACTCCTAGTGTCATTTGTTCTTTGCCTTTTTGGATCCATTTTGTATTTCCTCTGGTTTTTCGATTATTAAATCCTCATCTCAACCTTTCTCCTGCCTGCCTTGTCTCTGCCTTTGGGTCCACATTCCCTGAACTGTAACAGCAGTATAGTTTACTGCACCTTGAGTCCCATGTAGTCCCATTTTGCCATGCACTTTATAGATGGGGCATAAACAATCGTAAATATGGTCCCCGTAAAAATTGCTGTAGCTCAGTTAACAAAATAACTTTTGGATAATAACACTTGTTTTGTTTTTTTTGTATACTGTAACTGTTGCAGTGGTTGTGAAATGATGTCAAATGAAAACCGTTTAGTTTTTATAGTTATACCAGGTGATATGACTCAATATGGGACAGTATTTAGCAAGGATTTGACCTTAATTCATCACTATTAAAATCCCTTTAATATCTTACTGACAAAATTGTTTGTTGTCTGTGTTGCCATGTCAGCACTCCACAGGAATCATCCTGCTCATTGCACAGTCCGCGAGAGGATTGTGTCACTGACACTGAATTCCAGTTTTCTTACAAGTGCCCCCCCCCCCCCC
>NC_045754.1:6286474-6311536 GCF_008692095.1 Etheostoma spectabile
CCCCCCGCAGCACAGTGCAGACTCCTTAATGATATCAGGGAGGGTGAATCATATGGAAAAACTGTGACCAGTGCTGGGGAATGCCCCCTTTTTTAAGGAATGATATGGTCAGAGATTCATCTTTTGAGTGCTGCATTTACCCTGTTTGGTATTATTGCTCTGAAGGCCACATGCTGTGATAATTACATTACATGTAGCTGATGTTTTTATCCAAAACAACTTTCAATTAAGTGCTTTCAACCGTGAAGCTACAAACTCTGGACAGCAAGCAGTAAGTGTGAATACATTTGGACATTAGCTTCCACTAGGCCAAACTAAAAAGAGCCGCATGATAGTGCAAATGTAATTACTTTTTATTGCGAGATACAGTCGTTAGAGATGTGTTTTTAGCCTTTGACGGAAGATACGTAGGTTTCAGCCGTCCTGATGTCAATAGGGAGCTCAATCCACCGTTTAGGAACCAGGACAGCAAATAGTCAGGATTCTGTTGAGTGATTGGTTGTCCCTCGCTGTGAGGGGACAGCAAGCAGGTTGGCTGAGGCAGTGCAGAGTGGACAGGCATGTGTGTGAGGTTTGTGACCATGTGACCATGTCCATGTCCTGCATGCAAGCTGGGCCTGAGCCCATTATGGCCCTGTATGCAAGTGCTAGGGTCTTGAAGCGGATGCGGGTAGTAAGAGGGAACCAGTGAAGGGAGCAGAGGAGCGGTGTAGTGTGAGAGAACTTGGGGAGGTTGAAGACCAGTCGAGCTGCTGCGTTCTGAATGAGCTGCCTAATGACCAAATTCAAGCCAGAGGCTCTTTGGAAATAAATGATGGAGCACAGGATGACGTGTAGTAAAACACTGTGCATCAGAGTTGGCTTGTTGAGGTTTGTTTCCCCCGAGAGAGGATGCAGGAGAAAAATGGCAGAGATACGAGCAGGAGGAAGAAATGGGGAAAGAAAGGAAGGATGAAGCACAGAACATCTTGTTTAATGCAACTTCTTTTAATCAAGCTCAGACTGCACCTTGGAATAGTTTAGTTGTGGCGCAATTATACAACCCCAGCACATGTTTACTGTTACAGAATACATACAGCATACCTTTCAATTTAACATTTGACCCTGACTTTGACTTTGACTGAGATAAAGCAATTAGAACAAGGACTTAGGTCATTGCAGCATGTACAAAGTACACCACAGCTGCTGGGACACTGTTGATCAGGTGATGTTAACATGCAATAATCAGTCATTTGTTGGAAAATGCTTATTTGCATATTTTTTTTGTGTGGAAAGTTTGTATATTTACTCTGATCTCGGATATTAGAGTGACATCGACCTTCTCATCTGATGGTCTGAAAGAAAGCAATTTCTTTTTCCAAAATGTCAAACTAGTTCCCTTTTTGATAGCATCCACAACATTTTTTATGCAAAATGCAGATGATGACTTCATGTAAGGCAGCAAGAGTTGACAAACAGACAAACAGCTTCACTACTTATTTCCCTTTTATGTGTGTGTTTGTGAATAGATTATGAGAATAACACCAAAAAATATCTTGTTGTGCATTTGGTTAAAAACTAATCTACTGAAAACAGGTTATTTATGAACTTGTACACCTTGTACACATCAATAATTGCAAATAAAGACATTTATTTTAGATATTCAAAGTTGAATTATCAGTAATAATCTGTTTTCAGTACATCAAAAAAAAAAAAAACTGTACATGTATAACTAGATGCCTGTCCGTTCAGACATGCAGAAGTGACAAGGAATGACTTGGTTTTCATAGTCTCTTTTACACATTATTGTTCCTCTGGAATGCAAAAGTATCAAGATGGACATGTGTAGGACTTGGACTTTTTTTTTTTTTAGACACACATATGGTAATAACGGTCCAAAATGATGTCAAAAAGAGACGCACAATAGTACAAAGAGACGCCAAATGACCACAGACACCCAAAACAACTCCGAAGAAAACATAAATGACCAAAAAGAGACACAAGGACCCCTCGTCAAATATGCACACCTACATCTTCTACAAAGCTAGGCAAAACACTGGATACATCATATGTTAGGTTTAATGATTGGCTGAGGAATAAAAGAAAGCAAAATAGTCCCCTTCATAATGATTGATTCACCTTTTTGGGCCTTTGATGCTCTCCGTTTATTTTATATAACATTATAATATAATATTATGGTTGTTCCTGACATTGAAGGTATATGTTGTTGCACCATCCTGCATTTAAATATCGCATAAATAGCATAATTTCTTTTTTTATTTGGTTTTAGGGGAAGTTCTCATTGTCAAATGGCTCCAAATGCAATTACAGAAGCCCTTTCAGGTCCCAAGGAGCAACTTTTAGGGGAAACACTAGCACATCAGGATATTGGCCTGAAGGCCGGGAGGATGTTCCTCAGCCTGGCCTCTCTCTGCGGAGCTTGACATGTTAAATGGGAGGTTTGTGTACCCCAGCGTTTCTGTAGAGCATGGCCTCTGGAAGGAAGCAGCTGTCAGGGAGCAGCTACCACACATCCACAGGGCTGCAATTCAGTTAAAAACATCAGATCTCTCAGTGGTTTGTGATCTTCAGTCAAGATTAGAAGCTTTGGAAGAGTTCTTAGTTCACTGTAAAAAATGCATCACCGCCACATTCTTTTACTGTCCAGAACTAAAGAAATCTAATGAATTCAAATGTTAAAAAAAAAAAACTATTGTTACACAATTCTCAGGACTTATTTGATCACATAACCTTCGTCTTAAATTATCTCCCATATTTTCTCATCACATCTGGTTGTAATAACAAGCAATATTCCCAAAACAATCCAACACACCTGTAAGCAAAGCATTGCATCCATAATTCTGCAGTACATGACCATTCCCATGAAAGGCAGTTTGCATGTAAAGATATAACGCAAACCAGAGGAAAAGGAAATGTGACCATTTAGCATGAAAGGTTGATATATATATATGGTATACATTGTTGAACAGCACCACACTGTGAACTGAGACAAGCTGGAATATACAGTATGTGTGCATATGATGCATGTACTGTGTATGTAATGTGTGGGATATGCGTTTATACATGTGTATCTCTACATACATATTTTTTAAATACTAGCTATCGCATTTATATATCGTATTTTTACATTAATTACAATTGCATTTTTTTTCTAGTTTTTAGTTCTGTTTTATGGTGTTCCAATGCAACATAATTTCGTTCTCCACTGCACTTCATGAAGTGTTTTTTTTTAATTCATTTCAATTTTGTTTATAGTATCAATTCATAACGAGAGTTATCTGGAGACTTTACAGATAGAGTAGGTGTAGACCACACTATAAAAATAATTTAATTAAAAATAATCTTGATTAATTTGTATATGTGTATATTTCTTTCCCAAGTGATGTACATGCTGTTGCGTGCTGCTGACGTTACAACAGTCCAGTTAGGCTACTGCAAAATCAATCACTGGTGTCGGCCGTGGTCTCAAAAGCACAGATTCTTCTGCAAATTTGAGTTTTTTACATCAACGCAGCAATGGGACATTTTGTCAATTAAACATTGAAATCCAGATGATGGAACATGAGTCGAATAACACAGTGGGCGACTCTCTGCCGATGTCATCAGACGCTGGAGAGGGCGTCTGCTTACGTCTGATGGAGTGCGAGCACCCACACGTCCCTGTAACTAGAGAACATCCGAACCGGGACTGAGCCCCCGCAGGCCTCTTGACACAGTTGATTTGAATTTAAAGTGTGTGTGTGTGTGTGTGTGTGTGTGTGTGTGTTTCAATTTCTTTGGATCACAGTTAGCAGAGGTGACAGTTGTGCTCTCTTACTGTGGGTGCTTCCATGCTGATCCCATCCACAGAGTGATATACTGTAGGTGTGTGTGTGTGTGTGTGTGTGTGTATATTAACATGCCAAGATTAATGTGAGTGAGAAAACATGTGTGAGAGAAGAGACAAAGAGAGACTGGAGCTGTCCACCTCCACAAGTGAGTGTTTTATAACTGTAACTGCATCTTAATACACAGAGCAACTTCATTTGCATCATAAACATAATGGCAATCAACTGCCACTCGAGAAAAAGAGGATTTTTTTATTTATTTGACATGTTGGTAAATATGCGTATTCACTTCCTTGCTAAGGGTTAGCTTGGAAAGTGGACACCACTCGTGTCTTTACGCTAAATATGACGCTACCTCCATACAGCAGCTGGTAAGCTTAGCTTAGCATAAAGACTGAAAACAGGTTTGTATGTTCTCCCCATGTTTGCATGGGTTTCTTCCAAGTGCTCCGGTTTCCCCCCACCATCAAAAAACATGGACTAGGTTCTCCAGTCAGTTAAATGCAGAGATTGAATTTCGCTACATGTATGTGACAATAAAGTACCTTTACCGTAGTTAGTTTAATAATCCCCAGCCGGACATGCACTTTACCCAAAATACTCTGCATTGAGTTAGTTTAAGGTTAGCTATTAAACACTGGGCTTGGCATCAGCCTGCTCCATTTTTCAAACAGGTTCGCAAGATATGAGCTCTTTTTACTTGCAAAGACAAATAAACAAAACATATAGTGAACGTTTGCAGGCTCAATTTAAGACTACATCAACTGTAGCTAATGGTGTTTGTCCACTACATGGTAACTGTTCGACTCTACTCGCCTCTACTTTCTGTTTTTTAGTACCACCACAGTCGAGGTTCCAAGCCAGCTGAGACGATACCAAAAGGTGAGGTGAAAACTTGCAGACTCCTGATTGGTCGGAGAGAATCGTCACTAATCACTGCTGTTATTGCTAGCGACAGACGGGGGTGTCCCGACGTTTTTAAAGTATTTTATCCAGCTGTTTTTTTTTTTTTTGCTGCCTCAAATTTCTTTTGAAACTGATTTGTCTTCAGCCTGTGGGAACGGCCACATGCCCAGAACGAGCACGACTTCGACGTTCTGTGTGTGTGTGTCGCGTTAGGTCACGGTAGTTTCCTGCTATGACGACCAGCTACGCTCGCCTGAGGCGGTGGGCTACTAATCTGCAGTAGAAAAAAAGAGGACGGGGCGCTGCGGTCGAGTCAAGCAGGTACCATGTGATGGAATCAAGCCACAATTAGCACTTATTTTGGAACAGACATGGCTGCGGTCCGTTCTCTCTCATCCTAAGATCAGTGGAGAGGGAAAAGTAGTTAAAGTAGAGTAAACCCACGTACTGTACAACAACCTTGTCCTGAAAAACACAAAACATGCTGTGGAAAAGCACTAGTGTTACAGCACATTTTCATTTGACACATTTCACATATTTGATATCGTATTGTTTGTATTGTGTTTTAGTGATGGTCTCGTACTCATGCCGGCCGCCTCACATCGTTCCCCTCGCAGTTAGCACGGCTTGCTAGAAGTCCTTTTATTGTTACCTTGGAGATGACTCAGCCGTGCTGTTGGCCTTACATAGCCAAGAGATACACACATGGATCGACTCACACAGACAAAATTGCACACAAACATGGACACACACAGACACAGTAATCCCTGTGGGAAAAGGCGGTAGGGCTTTGTGTGGAGGGTTCATTAGCTGTAAGCGATACCCCCAGAACCTGATCAGAGCAGCCACACAGGTCAGAGTCGTCTGGTACCCGCATAGCATCGCTCGATGAGGAATGAGATTATCATCCAGGTATATTCATAACGTCTGATTAATCCTTGTGGTGTTTTCCTGACGACCATGCAATTTATAGTTTTTCCGTGTGAAATAAAAAAAAAAATTGTTTTTGGTCATCTTTTTAATTGTCGGCCAGTTTTTTCCATGTTTGTTTTGTCACTATTTCTAACCGTTTTGTCGATTGTCACATTATCCAAGTTTATTAGTTTTTCATTTTGACGCTCTTCATTTGTGTCACTTTTTTACAAGGGTGTTGTCACTTTTTGCAATGGTTTATTTGACGTTTTGTTTTCGTTTTTTTCCCCACACTTTTGAAGCTTTTCCTGACAATTTGGTCAAATTTGTCATCATTCTTTTATCAACTTTTTTTCAAATGCTATAAAATTGAATAAAACACCCAAACTCAATTAAGTTTGGGTCATTTATTATCTATGGAACAGCGTTGCATGGAACCAGACACACCGGTTGAAAGAAACCCACATTTTTGGTATAGAAACTTTTTGAAAATGGGTCAAATTTGACATATTTAAATAAATTTGACAAAATTTGACATTTAATATATTTTCCAAAGTGTCAAAAACATCTACTTAATCATGTTGTATGTATTAAAAAGTGACCAATTTGTTCCTAAGAGGAATTATGCTGTTCCTAAACATTAAACTGCAGTGAAATCAAGATATGATTTAAAAAAAGGATGAAAAGTCACCATTACCTCCTTCTTTGCAAAGTTTTAATAGCTGTCGGGATCACAGCCAGTTGCTTCATTAGACTCAGCAAGTCCTTCCCTTGAAGGCTCGTGCTCCTTGCATGCTTTCAACTTGATTCATTTGAAGTAGAAGCTTATGTAAGTGTGCGCCAAGCGGGGCGAACGGGGCAACCTGCCCTGATGACTCGAGCGGATGATAGAAGATGAAAGAGAGATGGTAAAGGGAAAAAAAAGAGTGTCAAAAACATAGCTTTCTCTTTCTCACAGGAACGTTTTGAAAGAAATCTAAGGATCTCTATATGGAAATCAGGTTAGACAAAAATCCCCTTTTGATAGAGTCAGGTGTTAAAGGTGCTCCAAGCGATGTTGGGGGACTTCACTTTTTGTTGACGAAGTCTTGGAAAACAAAACGGCGGCTAGCTCGCCCCTCCCTAGGACAGCTCTCCTCCAGCTCCCTCTTCACGTGTCTCTCTCCTCCACTCCCCCACGCCCTCCTTCACGCTGTATTTTTTACAGTGTGTTCCAGGGACAGGCAGCTAGCGGATAGTGAGGAGATCTTTGCTCTATGTGACAAAAAAAATGTTGTAGCCTACAAAAACGTGTGACACCGCTTAGAGCACCTTTAACAAAAGGAAGTAGGTCAACTGATATGAAGACCAGCAGGATGTAAATGGCTCCAACACTCCAGAGACACGACATTTCCTGACTTTTTTCTGATCTGTCACTGTCGGAGTAAAACAACCAATGGGTTTCCTGATTCCATTCATTAGAGTTCATAGTGTATTTAATTGGAAATGCTTTCAACCCCCTTCCCAAATGCAGTCAGTTTTTTATGTAGCAGAAGGAAGTTTTGCATGCAGGGTTTAACAAAAGTGCTGAGGGATCTGGGAGCCTTACAGCTCTCTGGAACTCAGAAACGTGCTGTGTTTGCTGGACTTACAGCTGCGAAGAGAATGATCGCAACCCGTTGAAAACCACCTCACGACCTGTGTATGCGCACGTGGACCCTTTCCTATTTGGATGTAGTATACATTGAACTCTCCACTCTGGGCACAGAACATTGCTGGATCTGTGAGGTCCGGGCTGTAGCTTTGTGCTACAGGCCGGACCTCTAACTTGCGCAGATGGTCCTTTGTCTTGTGTGCCTGTCTGTTTGTGTGTGTTTATGTGTGTCTGTTTCTGCGTGTGTTGTTTTGTCTCCCTCCCTCCTGTCTTTCCTCCCTTTTTTTTCTCCGTCTCAGTGTATTGTTTGTAATTGTTTGTCACTGTTTGTTTCTTAAATATGTAAAAAATAAATTAAAAATTGATCACAAAAAAGTGCTGAGGAGCATTGCTCAAATTTTTACATACTTAGGGGTAGGAACCTCAGTTAGTTTGAACAAAACGCCGTTTGATTCAAACACGTGACCAGTGTAGGTATGCAACACACACAGTGTTGCAATGTTCTGCATGTAAAAGGCATGGCATCAACAATCAGAAACTGTATCCTCATCATTTCAAATCTAGAGGTCATACAATTCAATGCAACTCTGAATAATTTTACATCATATTTTACATCGTTTTACTACAACTGTCTTGAAGTTCACAAGCTTGAGTGCCTCTATACAATCTGTCTGAAAGGGGTTCTTTCATTGGTCTTTCAAAAAAAGGTGGAAAAACAATCCAATGTAGCATTTATTATTAATTTGACAAGTTTAAATGTGGATTATTTTGAGATACAAAGTTCATTCTTATTGTCGGAAACAGCAGTTGGAGAAATCAAGCACCCATTAATTTAAAATCCCGAAAAACTACAGCTCCTGTGAAGTTTTTCCAGCGTGGTAGAGTGCATCACACATACATAATCAACTGTTTTTTTCTCCCATATACATTATATCCACCAACAACCTCTTCTAATGTCTTCCTGCACAAGTTGTGTCTCAGACCTGCTTCATTATGCGGCTGCTTTTGCAGGCTTCCTTAGAAGATATCAGAGCACTGCAATGCCTTTGGGAAACTAGACCCTTCTTAATAGGAAAACTGCATTTAGATTTGGGACAGGAAGATGGTGTTTTCATCTGTTTTCCTGAGTTTTGTTACAGTGTTTGAAACAGTCCTTCCTGCCTTTAATGGCCCGCACTTCGGTGCTGCTTAGAGAGTAAACAGGAACAAACAAGATGAATGAAAGAAAGGCAGAGGCTTAGTCACACAAACACACACACACACACACACACACACACACACACACACACACACACAAAATAAATAAACCAGATATACATTTTCACAATACTGTGAATCTATTGTCTGTTTTCTTTCTCAGATTAATCTTGGCATGTTAATATACACACATACAGTTTAGCCCATCACTGTTACCTGTCACACAACTGTCACCTCTGCTAACTGTGATCAAAAGAAAGTAAAACTTGAACACACACACACACACACACACACACACACACACACACACACACACACACACACACACACACACACACACACACACACACACTGCGAATATAGTTAAACAAGAATATACACACACACACTACACATGTGACAGACATTCATTGATGGCCAACCCCTTCTAAGATAGTTTTGGTGTGGGTCAAAGGTGGTAGGTGCTTTAGTTCCCATCTTAAATCCAATTTGTTTTACTGGGAAACCAAATCTAGGATTTTAATATTATATATTATATATTTTATATCACTATTACTTTGTTACACTTTATTTTATACTGTATAACTTTATAATAAAAAGTATTACTTTTGTAATTACTTTTATATAAAAGTATATTTTCTTGCCATTTTAATAACCATATATTACTGCAACAGTCACTTACAGTAACAGTGTATTCATATTGCGTTTCTACATAGACATATATCTTTATATGTCTTTGCGTTTCTACCCCTGCCATGCCATTACATGAGTGCAACAGCGCCCCTCTGGGTGGCAACAGGTAGTACATTTTAATGAGTGGACAAGGGTTCAGGGTCAGGTTGAATAACAATATTAAGTATTAAAGCAGTTACATGTCGACACCGTCAAGACTGCGACAAACTGTGAAGTTAAACCTGCCGCACTCACGCCAAACTAATTATTGACATTTAAATGCAATTACCTTAGGACAGTTAGCTAGCTAGCTAGTTTTCCAACGCGGCCTGTTTTTAGCTCCTGTCACAGTAGTGGAACGTTACACATAGCTAATAAGCTAGCAGCGAAACAGCGTGGAGACATGGAGACAGTCCAGTGGGATTCTATGACATTATGGATGCTAGCCACTTCCCCTCCATGAAGGTGAGAAGGAAGGCCTTCGTCTTCAAATAACGTAAGTCAATATGCCTCTCTGTGTTTCTATCTGTCCCTGTCTGGCTCTTTTCAGGCTTGTCATTGCTAGCATAAATGACCCCTCCGTGGCTTTAGATTTTTCTTGCTGCGTTGTTGTTGATATCATTGAGGTTGTGTTGCATAAAATGTGCCTGGGCCCCAAGCTAGCTAGATTGGTTTGCTATCTACACAGACACACAAAGGCTATTTTACCGTAGTTAGTAGCCACATTTGCTGTGTGCAGAAGGTCTGATAGTGGTTTTTTATTTTGCGTTTTTCATCTGAATTAATTCATTGTTATTCTACTACTGGGTATGATTTTTGCAATATTGTATTTCCACTTGTGTTTGTTATGCAGATACTGGATGTGTGTTAGTCATGTTTGCATTATTTGCAGTTTTAGTGTTGAAATAACCCTTTATAATCAATAGTTGTAAAAGTCATTTAATAAGCAAAAATACCAAACATTCACAGCTGCTTCTCTCTGTTTTATATCATTGCAGTTGAATTTCTTTTCTTTTTTTGTAGGAAGTGAAAGACTTAACCTGAGATGTGCATTTTCTAGATTCTGACATGTCTATTGGCTAAATGATTATATAATGCACTAATGGCACGCATGCATTAGACTATAAATGATGAATAGTTTTGATGTGAGTTTACACTTAAGATTAGATTAGGGCTAGGTCAGAGGTTACGTTTGGAGGTTAGGGATTGACTTAAATCAACATAATAAAAGTATACTTACATCAGTATGATAAAGCATACATATGCTTTAGTATGCTGTGTTTCCACGCCCCTGGTCAAATGGAAGGACCACCTGTGTCCCACTTGGTCTCTATCAGTTGCAGTGGCTGCTTTTCCTGCGGCTGTTTCCTCTCAGATGGGGACTGGAAAAATCCAGAAGAAAAACAGGCAGTCAGATAACGAGGCGGTCATCAGAAAACAGTTTCCTCTTAGAGCAGATTACACTCCTTTTATAATGGAACCATATATTCCAAGTGAAACCAGCTTTAGCAGTTACTATTTTAAGTTCACAGTAGAGTAGCCTATACCTTCATTTTTTGTATTCTAAATGTGCATGGCGTTAATTTGGTCCTAGTTTAGAAATAGGACAGCAAAATGGGTTGTTTCTTAGGTCAATGTTTTCCCACAATCACATTTCCAAATACATCATTGGTCCTGACCCACCAGTAGCTGTCCTCAGGCCAGTTTGTGGCTTTGCCTCACTGTTTGATACACACTGATCCGCAGAGCAGATGACATATTTGTGTTGCCCCAAGCCAAATAGGAGTGACAGTGTTTTGACACTTGCAAGTTGTGTTATTATTATTACTGCCAATCAATTACCAATGTCTTTGTGAATTTCCATTAATATTGGATTATTGGGATATAAAAGTGTCTTATAAAAGTGATTTTCATCCTCTTCATGTGAAACAAAGTAACATATCCCAGACCTGAAGAATCTCCCTCTTAAAACAATCGCCTTCAGCTGGCACATATTATATCCACTGATTTTTTTTTTTTTTTTCTATTCAATTTTTGGATTTGACAGTTCTGTCTAGACATTGTGGTTCAGTTTTAATGGCATTCTTCTGGGACAGAGAAAAGGGTAACTGTAGTCAGCTCTGTTCTGGTACTAATTATAGTCCCCTTTTTATGCATTAAATTCAATTTTTAGGGAAAGTGGGACTGGGCACAAAAGGATACTTTGGAACTTATTTTTCTCTGGCATTTATTTTGAAAAAATAATCTGCTTGTCATAGGTTTTTGGGTATACCTGTCTAGATGGCACTGCAGATAAGGTAAATAAACTGCTCATTTAAGCTCCCATCCATCCACCTTCATCCGCGTGTTGGGTAGCGGGGGGAGCAGCTCCAGCAGGGGACCCCAAACTTCCCTTACCCGAGCCACATTAACCAGCTCCAACTGGTGGATCCCGATGCGTTCCCAGGCCAGGTTGGGGATATAATCCCTCCACCTAGTCCTGGGTCTTTCCCGAGGCCTCCTCCCAGCTGGATGTGCCTGAAACACCTCCCTAGGGAGGCCCCACGGGGGCATCCTTACCAGATGCCGAACCACATCAACTCGCTCCTTTTGACGTGAAGGAGCAGCGGCTCTACTCCGAGAAAAAATGATTCCCTCTCATATGTTTTTGGGTGTACCTGCCACTTCACCTCCGGGGCACTGCCAGGTGCTGTTGAGCAAGGCACCGTACCCCCCTCCACCCGCTCAGGGTGCTGGTTTGGCTGGCAGCCCACTCACTCTGACATCTCTCCATTAGTGCATGTATAGATCCTGAGCATGTGTGTGTGTGTGTGTGTGTGTAGTTCAGGACTGTGTGTAAACTAACCAAGTGTGGACACAGAGTGTAAATTGTAATTTCCCCATAGGGGATCAATAAACAGATTAAAAAAAAGCTTATTTAAGCTCCCACATAGGCTAATTAATAATAAATATAGTGAAACATGATGTTTTCAGGGTGGGGGGCATTTTTGCCTAGCATGTTTCCATTTTATATTGATCAATGTATCAATTGATCAATTGAAGACCAAGAAAGAAAGCTGATTTGCTACACTTGATAATCGATTCAATTTAAATCTTTAATCAAAATGACCTTTTCAGACTTCTTGGATGTGACCAAACAATTATTTAATTAGTCGATAAAAACAATCAACAGATCACCAGTACTCCAGCGATTAATTACTGTATGTTTATAAAGTTTTGGGACTCCCAAAGAGGCACACAAAAAGATCAAAAGTCCCCAGCATGTGTCAGCAAATACAACTCAGTCATGTCGGTAAATGTCAACTTTCTTAACCAGCAGCCAAATTCGCTCTTTTCTTTTCCTTGTCAACATTTAACAACAAAGCAGAGTGTAAAACACACACACACACACACACACACACACACACACACACACACACACACACACACACACACACACATACTCATGCACACACAATTTTGTTGCCGGAATAGTCCTTCCCCCTGCCACCCAGCTGAAGTCTGGTTTACATCTGTGTGCCACTACTATTGCATTCCTTACACAAAGGTGTGTGTGTGTCTGTGTGCGTGTGCGTGTGTGTGCTTGCAGATTCCCTGGTGTTCCCAACAGTGGGGAGTGTGTTTGTTCGTGGTAGCAGTTTCCTAAAATCCTTAACACCCCCACCAAGGAGACTCTGGCCTCTTTAGATCTTTTGATATGGGGTATTCCCACACACTAACACATACATATTTATAGCTTACGTGGCTTTAAACACAAAGAGATGCTGTTTATTACAGCGATAATAAACAAAGTGATATTTATAACATTAAGATAGCAAAGAAGGAGGTCTTCACTGTCTTTAGTCCAGAGGAATGCTTTCAATCTGGAAAAGCTCAAGGTTTTCAGATGACAGTTGGCACCGGTGGCGTCCTACATATGATTGCAAGAGCAGGAATTTATTAAGCCTGTAAAAGTTGCGTGTGTGTGTGTGTGTGTGTGTGTGTGTGTGTGTGTGTGTGTGTGTGTGTGTGTGTGTGTGTGTGTGTGTGTGTGTGTGCAATAGAGCAACAGACAAAGGGGACAGAGAGGGAGGTTAATCACAGCTTTTGGGGCGACTTCATCTACATTCACATCATCATGTATACATGCAAGTGTGTGATGTTTCATCTCAGAAAGATCTGGGGTATTTTAGGTTGAAATCCAACACATTTTGTGACAATTAATGCCCGCTTGCTAGTTTCCTCCTTTGTTATTATCCCCCAAAAATTGCGAAGGTCAGAATCATCCCTTTTGTAGAAGTTTAAATCTCACGGCCTTGCTGCATGAGGCAAGAGTGAATAATGCATTTTTATTTTTGCGTTTGAGATTCTCTCATCGAGGCGCCATAGAAAAACACAATATTCTTTGATCACAATATTCTTTGATGAGAAATGACCATGGGAGACAGAAGTGCAGGGGAATAGATAATTGAAAACAGGGAACATAAATACTGGTATTTAGTGTTTGAAAGAAAGAGAAGAAAATGAAGATTCATAGGGGAAAGTAGCACAGCAGAGGCCTCTTGAAGTAGTGAGGTGTCATCTCCAGATGTGCCCCCCGCACATCTGGAGATGACACCTCACTACTTCAAGAGGGTGACTCCATGATAACCACCAACTAATCCTTTTTAATTTTCTTTCTTCAAGCTTTTGATTAGCCAATGGAGGGAGCATAAGCCTATTTGTTTTATATTTAAATGTTGGCTTCAACTCAAACTATTTTCACAATTCCTGAGAGTCTCTTCCCACCAGATTGTGAACTGTTGACCTAACTGTAGTTGTATAGACTTTTTTAAATTGTAGTCTTGTAGATTTTCTCATCACTTCATTTGCTCCACTGCGTAATCACCCCATTGACACGGTGGTTTCTTAACATTCCACTCGAAATGCTTCGTCTTGTTAAGGGGGTTACTGTGATTTTGTGCTCCAAAGCAGCAATAAACTTACATTGACATTGTTGTTGACATCTTTGGCACTTAACTTTTAATAAACCCAGAAGTATTTGAAAATCCAAAGCTCCTTGTGAATCTCGAATACTTTATGTAGAAAACAAGGCTATTAATCTTTAGGCTGAACAGAGTGGGTAAAAGTCTCCAAGGAGTGGATTGATTTAGTTTCTTCTTTAAATATAAAAACAGTAGGTAGGATCCCCGGAGGAATGGATTAGACTCTCAGGAGGTAAAGCAACATGGGCAATCCTGCCACTGAAGGAGTAAACGTTGTGGGATGAACTTTAAATGACTGTGAAATCCAAGGTCATGGGAACAAATAAAACCACACAATCATCACTTGTTGTGTAGGCCTAGGCGCTCTCACTCTTGTTTGAGATCTCATCTCCTACTTGTCTTTTCTTGTCAGTTATTATTTTTCTCTTTTTCTCTTTATTTTCTGTACATTTCATAAATTTTTTGGCACTTCAGATCAACAGTTTGAGATAGGAACTCAAATGTGCAGAAACTTAAGGGTGGATCTTGCTACTCCCCCCCCCCCCCCCCCCCCCTCCCCCCTGTATCCTTAGTACTTTTGGAGAGAAAAGAATCCAGTGGCAGTCAATATGAAATGTACATAAAACGCATGTAGGAATGTCCCTGAATGTAAATACTACTGGATTCAAACTTTGGCACAAAGCATATTGTGATTGCCCTGAAATAAAAAAAAAATAGCTTAGTAATATTCTAAAATCCACGATGTATTGTCCCTATGAAACAATACATCAAAATAATGTGACCATTTCATGAACTGCTGTGAGACCGGGTTGTGAATTTACCTCTTAAAATCAGTAGTATGTTACAGGTAACATAATAAGTACTATGTTTCAGGCTAGAGCTGGGCGATATCCGAAATCACGATATTATTAACCAAAAACCTCAATGTCAATACTGCAACAATATTGCAGGGTTGACCAGTGGTGCTTTGACAAAATATTTTTACAATTAGATTTTAGAAAAATAATCATCAACAACGTGAATATAATGATTACATGGGTAAAGGCAAATAATAGAACAGCTAGAGCAGTCTGGTAAGTTCAGAAAATTACATCATTTTACTGCAGTGCTGCCTTTAAAACCAGGAGACAACACTTTTAGAGGACAGTATCCAAACTCTGAGACAATATCTAGTCTATAACATCGACATATTGCCCAGCCCTATTTCAAGCCTAAATTCTAAAATCATTCTAATGTAAAATCAGAGTTTTTAAAGGGAGAGTTCAAAGATGTTGCGAGTCCTTGCGATTTTAAAAATAGGTTGTCGACACAAAGTGTGTTGAGGTCAAGATCCAGGCTTTCAGCAGCAGCAATGGCTGTAAACACTGTTTCCTTCAGGAAAAACACTTCAGTTTGTTCATCCCATCTTTTACACATCTGAGGAGCACAAATAATCAGTGGCAGCAGTTTACGACCTAAGACTCACAGTAGGGTATGTGGACAGGACATGTTAAACATTTGTCTCAATATGGAAATAACACTGACTGATGGCATAATGCCTGGCTAATGTAGACAAATAGCCTGCACCTACAATAGCAGACACCCCCCTTTGCAATATTTCCCCCCCTCTCTCTCTCTCACACACACACACACACACACACACACACACCAAAAAAACAACTGAGGTATTAGCTTGTCTCTGCTGTGAAAGATAGGATGGAATACAGGAGATTAATTACTCTGTTATTGTTAAAGCAGTGGAAAAGCTGGGTCACACCAGAAACAATTGCTCCACTGTACTGCATGACCATCTATATCCTTGACTCAACCAATGCCCTCCTTTTTAAATTGAATTAATTAAGTTTTAATCTCTTTCCACTTGAAGAGGATTATAAATTCAAAGTCCCATTTTGTAAAATAAGCACAAGGGAAACTTTTTTTTTCTCAAATTCACCTTGCACCACTTTAAGGTAATTCAACAACAGAGCCAAAGCCAGTGTTGAGTAGAAGCCTTTGAACCAGCTAACATCTGCTCTGGTGTTACTCTGGGCAGGACCGGACGAGGGGAAAAAATCGACCAAAACCCAAACTTAGTACTGATTGATTGTTCTTTTTTATGAGTCTGTATGGTTTGCTGTTCACTAACTGGGCCCATGTGGTTTCCATGTCAAACAACAGGCGCCTCGGGCATGTCGTTTGATCAGCGCAGGAAAAAGCATCAGGGGTTTACATTTTTTTGTGGGGCTTTTCTGCCTTTAATTTTTGACAGGACAGTTAAGTGAGAAAGGGGAGAAGACATGCTGGAAATCGTCACAGGTCGGATTCAAACCCTGGACCTCTGCGTCAAGGAATAAACTTCTCAGTACATGTGCGCCTGCTCTACCATTGAACCACCCTGGTCACATCAGGGGTTCACATTGAAAGCAATGGGCTGATCCAGCTTCAGACCTGGCAACCCGGGGCTGACAAATGATCTCCAAACCCGGAAACTGAAGTTTGGTTTGAATGAATTTGCCAAAAGCAGAAATGTCTGCCCGCACAGAGGCGTACCTCATTCTCTGATTATTACAAAAAGAAAACTCTCAACAGAATCTAAATCATAGCAACCCAGAGGTTTAGTGGAAATAGATTGACATAATGCCTGGCAAAACAGGGGTGTGGATTGTTTGTGATTGTTCCCAAACCTGGCAACCCAGAACACGAGAGGTTTTGGTGCAAAGAGCCCAGTGTAAGATTGAGTTTCTCTGGAAAAGGGCTTAATCTGAAACCAGCAAGCCAGAGAAAAACTCCTGCTAGAGATTGATGATCTGCAGTGTAAGCCCTGAGGTCTTTAGAGAAGTGATGTAACAGTATGAAAATGAACCTCACGGTTATAGTGACCAAAATTATCACGGTTTTTGGTATTATCGTGGCATTTTTAAAAGTGTGTTTAATGCCTTTAGCTGCAACTTTTTTCCTGCATGTTCTGCAGACAGGATAACTATCTTCAATCAACTGTCCTTCCACATTCTTATAATAACCCAAATATGCCCATGCTTCAGACGTAGTCCTCTTAGAGGGCTGAGAAATGTGCCAAGCGCTGTCATCTCCTCCTTCCGCCATGATTCCAACTTCAAGAAACGCACATTGGCGCCAGCGCAACAACTTCAGGAGAGTTGCATGAAGCTGGGAGGGATTGAACACCAGTTTCCACATCGTGGTAATCCACTGTTGAAATAATGATATTCTATATGCAAACGGTAATTGTTATCGTCAACATTTTTATCGTGGCTTACCGTTACATCCCTACTATAGAGTCTTCCTGCTCCAAATCCTCAGAAAAAACAAAAAATGATACGTGAATGATAAGTGAATACGTTAACAACCCAACAACAGGGTCAGGGTTATATTTTAATCATATTTCATCATCTTCATCAGCACATAAAGTTTGCCCAGTTGTTAGGGAAATGTAAATGTTCACATTTCTGAGCGTTTTTAGGGCTTCTCATTCATCTTGACTTTAAAAGAAGATTTTAAATTCTTCTGATTTGCAACTTCAACAGTTAGCCTGTTGTCTGGTGAACAAGCCAACCAAATCTTCACGGTTATGGTTTGAGAAAGACTATGATAGGGGTAAAATGATATTGATGTTGATCCCAACTGTTGGTACAGTAGAACTCTGTATGCAAACAGTGGTCTCCTGATGCTGTTGTTTCCTTGGTTACCCAGAGCTTACTCACACTTCCTTGCCTTGGAACAAATCAGAGTAGACAAACCGCTACTGAGACTGAGAATGACGTCTTGCAAATTATTTCCATGTCCTGCCCCTCTTCATGTATGCGCTGTGTGCCTTTGCATGTTTCTGTGTGTGTAATGGAAATTCATAGAGGCTGTCAGTGATGTGTTCATCAGGGAAAGAAGAGCTCATTCATTTGTAGTGAAAGCACATTGAGAGGAGGAGAAAACCACAATGTGTGTGCTGTCCTTGAACAGACAATTTAGTTGATTTTAAGTTTGTGTGTGTGTTCAGCCTGAAAGGGCTGTGTGTTACCGCATGTTCATAATTCAGTGGTGACTAAAAACAAATGTGTTTCCGCCGTCAAAGAGTTATTATTGTTTTATAATAATAACTCTCACTCTTATTTTTTTAAGATTATTTTGTTGGCATTTTCAGGCCTTTATTTGACAGGTTAGTTGAGACTTGAAAGGGGAGAACGAGAGGGAATGACATGCAGCAAAGGGTCGCAGGTCAGAATTGAACCCGCGGCCGCTGCGGCGAGGACCGGGCCTCTGTAGATGGGGCGCACGCTCTACCAGGTGACCTAACCAGGTGCCCCATGGCAGAGAGTCTAAACATACAAAACTAACTCAACACTGGAGATGACTCAGTTTCAAAATCCGTCTTGTATTTTGTTACAATCAGAATGAAAGTGAAGCACCAATCCAACAAGCATGCTGTCGGACCGATTCGACAATTACATTCTGAGATCTACATTCCTGCAATGAAAGCCTCCATTTTTTTGAGCAAATGGATGGTGCACTTTGTAAATACATTCAAACTGGTCCAACCTAAGGAGTTGAAGTTGTTGGGACTCAGACTTTTTTCTCTGTGGTAGATAATTTTCATTTATAACTGCCTTTTCTCACTCATAGGCCCAGGCAAAGTCAAAGTAAGTACCGGCAACTTGAGCCATGAGTAATGCCAATAATATATGCTCAATACATTCTTTAAAAACTCAACTTTTAACACCATGTAGGCTGTATGTTTCATCCACTGTCTTAACTGTTGTTGTTTTCTGGCTTTTTGCCAGTTGGCTAATTTACATTGACGGGATGGCATGCCATAACATGTGTTCATGTTGCTGTGTGTGTTGAAAAGGCTCCTTTGGTGCATGCTGTTTCAGCACAGCTGTCTATAAAGCTGTGAAGCAATCTTTTTAAAATGCAGTGAATCAATCCAGTAGAAGTTTGCTTTGGAAAAAAACAAAACATTGAAGATGATTTTCTCGCAACATAGTGCATCAAAGAATCTCCTGGTGCTAAACCTCAAATTGTAAGTTACCACTGTGAATCCCAGCCCAAATAGAAGTGAATAAAAAAAAAGCAAAACTCTAGTTTTTATATGCCCATGAACACTCAGCTGCACTGATGAAAACCTCGACCAAGTAGTGGCCTCCGTTTAAAAAAAGAAAAGAAACTTTTGTCCAATCAGACCACTTTTATCGGATGCCAAAGTTTCAAACTGGAAAGTCCTTGCCCTGCCCGTCTTTAGGCAAGATGAGACACTTGGTCTGCAGATATCATCAGGTTGGAGATCATTGCTGAAAGTTGAGTGTGTTTGATGAATTCAGAGTGGCTTACCTCACAGTCTTTACAAAAACATACCACCCATATGTACCTAGGCATGTCCTTGAAGAGGGATATGGAAATAATAGGGTGTAATATAGTGGTGACAGTAAGCTGAAGGGTGATAAAGGAGTCTGGACTTACTCTCAGCACAAAGAACAAAGACGCCATCAGTCGGGGCAGTTAAGAGTAGAGGCCTCTTTGTTTTTGATTATTTTTTAGTGTCATTATTGGGAGAACAGGTGTGTGTGTGTGTGTGGCTGTGTACATGTGTGTGCAGGCTTTTGTAGGGCAAAATCTTTTTATCCAACCATGAGCTTGTCCCCCAACTCTCCTGACAATTGGATTTATTCTCAGATGCACACATGCTTTTGCAGTGCTGCTAGCATTAGTCATACTTTTTAGGCATCTTTTGGTTTCTTTCAGTAGGAAAAAAGAATCCAGCATCTTAATCAAATTTGCATTATCACACACTTACAGATGGTAAAGGGAATTGGCCTCAATTAAGACATACCACAGAAATTTGGAAAATTGTCTGGGAATTCCCAGCGGACCCGCAAATACTTTCTCACAGTCGTTCGGAAACTTTGTGTAGGGTGGCTGGCAACTCTGGCACCGATTAGTCAAAGGATTTGACCGATAAAAAATAGTTTGCATCCACCCTTGGTTAACATCACACCTTTTTTTTATGGACAAGCAATTGGTTGCTTGCCACTGCAAAATGCCTTTGCAGCTCTGAACACCGACCACAGGCGTAGATCCAATGACGACATCTAGAACAGACGTTGTGGATGACCTCAGCTGGCGTTGCTGTTGATCATCAGTCCTATTTGGCAGGGAAGAAACTCTGCACTTTGGAGTTTGTAATTACCTTAAAATTAGTAACAAAACTGGCAAAACCTGAACAATCACATGTAAGGGAAATGAAGGATTGTCATTTTAAATTTCAATCCAGTCAAAATCCAGCACCAACGTCATCTAAGTGTTCCATGAGGTAAAGGTTGTGTGTTGGTACTGCAGTGAGCTGCCAGTGCATTTATAGGTGCCCAGGAATGAAGTAGTTATTTGATGCAGATGCCCGACCATTTCTTAATCCAAACCAGGGGTGTCAAACATACGGCCGTGGGCCAGAACCGGCCCTCCAAAGGATCCAGTCAGGCCCATTGGATGACTTTGCAAAGTGTGAAAATTGCAGAGAAGTAATTCATTACAATACCAAAATTTACTACTTTAATCTCAGAGAATATCCAAGTTCTTTCTGCCGTAAATGTACAACGTTAATCCTAGAGTTTTTTTCTCTGAAAAATACCCTTTTCTTCGGGGTCTGTAACATTAATTTTTTTCTTACAATGGCTTTAGAATGCTGTCGTAGCAGAAGCAACTTGCATTTGCCAACATCAAGCTGTGGCAGATAAAAAAACCTAAAAAAAAACAACTTTTCTGAAGTGGTTTACTGGTCCGGCCCACTTCAGATAAATTAGGGTTATGTGACCCATGACCTAGAATGAGTTTGACGACCCTGATCCAAACCATGTTTCCTTTTTATTTCAAAGAAAGAACAGTTATTATTCACACAGATAAAGGAGGCGAGGAGACGTTAGTTTAATTTACTTTCAATGTTAGAAGGGGCTGGAATAGTCTGGAATAAAATGTAATACCGAAAGACCTGGTATTTTCAATAATTTGTTCATAATAGCCTATATGCTAAAGGAGGAAGAGAGTTGAGTGTTTAGGTTGCGTGCGTTCTGCTGATGTATTGTGGTTTGCTCAACCTGGCATGTGCAAGATGGAAAAACAAAATGATAGTAATTAAATCCTTTTTAAAAACTTCTTTTTGAAAGACTAATATCTGGGGTTAATATTCTGAAGTCATTTTATTGAACTTTTTACCTTAATGTCAGAAGGATAACGTTTGAAGAACGTTTGTACTAAGAAAGTTAGTTACAGTAGCTATGTTTTATGTACGTTTTTATCTAAATTAAGTACTATCGAATGAAAAATGCCTAATGGAAACAGTAAAATTTGATTAAATTTCATGAATATCAAATATGTTCGGTCTCATCGGATGTTATCTTGATCGGTATACAACTTACGCGATAAACGATGATGTAAATGTAATTTGCCGAATAAAAAATGAATTGCAATTAAGTTTTAGGTCATTTTACGGTTGCAACCCACCACAAAATGAAAAAGAAGAAGAAGTTTTAGTTAATTTCCGCCCAGTAGTTCCGCTCTGTTTGCACACATGCCGGTTGTCAACAAAGACAGATGTCAGTGGACGGATGAGGAAACAACAGACTTTTTGAAATAGATTTAATATATAAAAATATAACGTCTATGTTAGATAGAAAAATCAAAGAAATGCCATAATTTATCAGGAACTCACGAAGGAAATTGCCAACAAAGGTTACGACAAGCCGTGGGTAAATGGAAGGAGCTTAAACAGCGATACGTCTCAAAAAGAGAGTTGTCTCGCAGCGGCATATTAGCACTATTACAACTTGTGCAAAATATATAATTTGTTGGTAAATGGCGCGATTCATTTTGTCTAGCAAAAACTGTTTGCAAATGTTTGCTTGAATGTTGTGCAATTCAGTGCGAAAATGAATGTATGCGTTAAAAAGTCTCAAATCAATTCAATATACCAATTTGATCGCAAAACGGCATGTGACGTCACTACACACAGGTTTTTATTCACTTTAAAGCCGTTGGATGGAAACACACTTTCACCAGATTTATTAGCTCAATTAAGACCCAAATCTAATCTAAAATATAACAATTCCGCTCACCACATAAGACTATAACCCTCATGAATAGCTTGAATACGTTTTTATCTGTAGTCTGCCCCTTTCCTGGCTCATTCAATAACCCATACTTGCACCCAGCTTCATTTCACACATCACTGTATGGTGTAGAAGTCAAGCACTGTGTTTGGCCCAAACAAAGCTATGCTCCATGCATGCTTACTGCAACTTGAGAGAAAAGAACAATCCACTTTTTCACTGAATCGTATAAGTTCTGGCTCCCCATCTGGAAAAGTGACTTTTGATCAATGCTCAAAACTTCGATCCACCCACAGCTCAGACTTCTTGTCCCGAGATCTGAATGGAAATACTGGATGCAGCAAAGGAGATGATTTATGGTCCGAAGGGGCTTTTGTCAGGGCAGCAAACATGAGGAAAAGAGGCTGGGTTGTCCCAAGTCAGATGTTAATACCAGACATTTGGAGGAGAAGCCACCTAGCAGTCACATAAGAGAAGGTTTCCTGAGGACAATTACTCACCTTGACAACATTTGGCCTCACAATAAGTGCAAGAGTGATCCGCAGGAGACGTTAGGCAATGTTGAACAATTGGATCCAATTGTCTGTCTTTTTCTGAACATTCTCCAAATTGTGTGCACAAGGACAGCTTTTCTCCCTATATAACCCAATGTTGTTGTAATCTCAGCACTGTGTGTAATTGATTCATCATGTCTCCCCTTCAGATACATGTCTGCATATCACTCAACATTTTGATGATTGGCAGAAAAGCAACTTGAATATAGAGGGATTTTCCACATAAAATATCAACTTTATAGCTCTTTTTGATGAAGTTGAAATTATTGTTATGAACTCTAGTCTCTTTACAGTATGAAAATGGGACTTTCTTTGGGCGTTAGACCATGGCCTGTAATTTTAGAATAAACTCTTTGATTGCAGTGTGTATTTGTTCATAAATGACACAAATCCCAGCAGCCCAAACTTGTTATGAGTATGTGTACATGTGCTGATGTAGAAATAAACTCTGAGCAAAGGGTGAGGTAGGGCTTCAGATAAAGGATATGCAAGACATGTCCTGTTTGTTTCATTTGTAAATGACCGTGTATAGAAAGTAACATGAACAGAGAAACAAAGAGAAATGCTAAATATAATATAAATATACAGTTGGTTTTCAACAAACTTTTTGACCCTGTTTCTCACTACTAAAACCAGGAAGGTGATGATGTACAAAAATGTTTGAACAGCCCTTGCTTTATGAATAAAAAAATAAAAAAAAGGGGGATGTGTATTGAACTTCTTGGCTGACGGATGACAGTATGTGAGAAACCCCAGTGAACATATTCTCCTGTCCAGAGTGAAATATGGCAGAGGCAGACTCGTGGCTTAAGGCCTGACCACGTCTCTGTGTTTACCAGCCGGGTTTTCTTTAACATCAGAGGAATGAATGGACGCTGGGGGGGAGGGGGGGCTGTAAGTGCCATCCACACCTAGACATGCACACAATGAATATGCATACGCACACGTGCACTTTAGGATTTACATAACACCCAAATTGTGTTGTGTTATGGTGTTAATTCTGTATTTTAGTATGATAATCAATCTCTCTGACAGTAGGCTGTCATCTGGCAGCCATATTAGAAATCAGAGCTTGAACTGGTTATTTTATATAGGATCATGTTTCATGTTTGGAAAGCATTAATTTAGCAGAGTGAGCATTAGTGGTAAGCAGTAGGATTTGCATGTGTTGCTTTTAAAAGTAAGCTGGCTAGCTACAACCCAAGATACTCCCAGCCTAAACAGAGGCTAAAGACTAAACCCCTTAAATATTACTTTTAAATTTGTACTTATGACATCATTTATCCTTTGTCACGTCTGACATATTTGTACACAGCCCGCTTGAAGCTATAGTGCGTAGTTTTTCTCGCCCCCATGAGGAATAATGACAACAACACCATCACTGCATCCACATGACACAATCCTTTATCGACCACACGCCACCCCACAACCCTTCTCCACACAGTGAGTAGCCAAGGAGAACACGATGGACTCTTCCTAAGAGGTTATTATCTTAAGTCAAGCTGGAGTTGTCGGACTACACCATTTTGTCAACATAGCCAAACTGAGAACATTTGGTAGAGGCTTAATTAGCTTAGTATCAACTCATTTGGCAATGGCTTAAATGTAACAGACGCTCATTAATATTAGGGATCGACCAGTTATCTGCCTGGCCGATTATCTGGGCTGATATTTGGCAACAACACTTGCAATAAACTGTTAGCATGCTTAGACTTCAGGAAGCTACAGTGGCTTGAGAAAGTTTACACACCCAGGCTAAAGTTGATTTAGAAGAGGAATAAAAAAATCTGATCTTAATGCCTTAATTCAAAGAAATTAGGAAAATCCAACCTTTTAAAGAATCCAATTATCTTTGTGAATTAATAATGTATTGTAAATAAATAAATAAATGTTCTTCCTTAAATTACAGGGGGCATGAGTTTAGACACCCCTACTATTCCTAGAGAGTGGCATGGGGAACTTTCCCCTTATCAAACCATGTCAATCTCTATGTATGGTGAAGGGTACGTGATGATATGGGGTTAGTTTAATTTCAAAGGCCAAGGAACATTATCAAGATGCATAGTATCCTGGATCCATGAAATAACTAGCCTTTACAAATAAAATGTGCCTGCCTCTATGGGAATTTAACATAGGGGGGTGTCTATACTCATGCCCCCTTTATTTTAAGGAAGAAAATGTATTTATTTACAAGATATTATTCATTCACAAAGATAATTGGTCTCCTTAAAAGGTTGGATTTTCTTACATTTTTTGAATTAAGGCATTTACATCCATTTCCAAAAGATGTTTTTTTTTATTCCTCTTTTT
>NC_045754.1:6311546-6318561 GCF_008692095.1 Etheostoma spectabile
AGCATGGGTGTGTAAACTTTCTCAAGCCACTGTATTTTATTGTATTTTTGTATATAGTGTATTTTGTTTAGTGTTTCAGTTTTATTACAAACTTGCCCAAAGCATTTAAACAAACGTTTGTGTTGGAGTTTGTAACATTCCAAAATGTTAATGTGGACTAAAAGATTTTCATTTTTACTTTAAATGCATGTCGGTTCCAAATATCCCTTATTTGTTTCTACTACAAATAATCTGTATTGATATCGGCCTTAAAAAAACAAGTATTGGTTGCCTGACTACTTTATAATTAATATAAAACAGTTGCGCGCTACAGCTCTAAGCTTGTCCAAAGCCCATGTAGACGGCACACGTCATTCAAGCTGGGAGCTCTGTGTACAGATGACAAGGAACTCATGCACGGAGTCTGTACTGTCATTTAATAGACTATCTATAAGCAAGTCCCACAAAAAGCTTTTTCTCTATTAGGAGTGATCTCTAACACTTGGAAGAACAGCAATTCTACATACTTACATAATGGAAAAATGTAGCATTTTTAATGAAAAGTGAATTGGGGAGGATAATGGGGGCAGGCAGAGCTGGAATGCACCTAATCCTTAGCTGCTCATTGAAACCAGCTGCTGCTCACCCACCTTAATCACCTGCACATCTGAGTTGGATCTCTCAGGTCACCAAAAATAAAAAGTACCAGTCCTCCCCATTCAACTCTTATTCTAGTGTCATGCACACTCGAGACCGCTTGGGATAAATCTGTGGAAAAATCACTTGTATGAAGAAATCTTGAGTTTTGAGCAGCCTAGTGTTTCAACCCATCTCATCAAAACCATCAAAATGTCCCTGTTACCTAACTTACCACACAAATACAGGAGGTGAAGATATGGACAGTGTGTTCCACTTTCTGCACCTGAAATTACATTTTCAGCAATGATGTGGATTTTCTTTGGATGAACCACGCATAACATTCTCCAGTACCAAGTGTAGGTAAGGAAACTGGGAACTATAACTGAGCTTTGATGCCAGGCAGTAGCTCTAAAAAAGTATCAAAATGAGTTGGAGATAATGCAAGTAGATTTTAAGATTCTTAAATAAGATCTCTTTTGGTTAATAAACTATTCCTACTTTTAGAACCATTGAGTTTAACGTCCTCAGATGGTTTATTTCCCCATTCCATTATTATTCATTCACAAACTGCAGCAGACACTGTTAATGTCGCAATCTTTCTGCCCCAAAACCAAACACCCACACTTCTTATTTTTTCCACCTTAGTTTCACCTCCTAGCTGCAGCTGCACAGCCAAGCCCAGAATGAATGAACAATATCTGGCTGCTGCTGCTACTGAATCCTCCCGGTTCCATTACATTCAGGCTGCTTGCATTTACTCTTTAAATTCCAAAGCACTAACACAAAATGACAATTTAACATTATAATTTGCCATGTAGACTGCAGCCAGGTCGCTTAAACAGGCAATGTAGTAAAAACATATAGTCAGTGAGCCTTGTGAATGTTTTTGCAGAGTCAAAGACAGCCCGTTCAGTGGTCAAACCTTTGGCGTTTTACAGTTTGGTGGTTGGAGCCAGGTATACCTGTGAGGATGATTACACCTGGAGACAGTAATTACATCCACATTGGAGCAGTACATCTAAAGATAAATGGGATTTAAAATGTAACTTGACAACACCGGCATCTCTCACTGCTTGGCACGCTCTCTGATACGGCAGCTTAAAGCACTGCCATGTTCCTATAAAGTAACAGTAAGAAAGGGAACATTATCGTGGAGCAAATGCATACTTTAAAGCCAGAAAGTTTTTTTTTTTTTTTTTTTTTTTAAATTATATTTTGGCTGTGTTTTTTCCCCTCTGGAAACTTTCTCTCAGACCAGAGGACCTATTGCCTCTTACACAATGTCATAATGTGACAAACTCTCATAATCCAACGAGGGCATCATCTTTACCAGTGACCTGCTTTGAAGCTACACATGTAAAACCTAATTGGTGTAGTTTAATAGAGAGATCTTATTTTACTTATTTGTGCATTTGTTGTCGAGAAAACCTTTCTTTCGTAACCCATCCTTTATGAATATATTGGTCTATTTTACCTTAGTCAATAGGCTATTCAGGGTCTAAATTTAAAGCTCATCTTTCACTTTAACAAAGCAGCTTGACCCTGTAGCTCGTGTCCCTGCCAATCACTCTGAGAATGCACAGTGGACCCCTTGCTTGCAGCGGGGCTACCCCTTTGTTAACATAGCGTTTGAGTTTCAGCTTTAAAAACACCAGAAGCACTTGTTATTTTCTCTGTGCCCTGGGACACACACGACCACATACTGCAGCTCTACCATTAATCCCACCTTAGAGACAAAGTGTGACCTTTGAACCCACAAACATGCCCCCGGCTTTGTAAAGAAGCTTAATACCGCTGCAGACCCCAACTCCCAAACCTGAGGGCTGGCGAGTTCATGTCAGTCATAGGGAGCGTGTGAAGGGAGCAAAAGTGGAAAGTAAAGAAAGGGAGATATGAGGGGCTATAAACACAAAGAAGCCATGTTATTTTTCAAAAAGCTTCAAGGTTGAAAAAAGCTGCCACACACTTCAATGAAAACCTATATAAAGCCCAAGATAACAACCCCCCAAAAAGCACAATGAAATTCTCCTAGTCCTGGTCACAAAAGGTGGGAAAAGAAATGACAAGGTATTGATGGGAGTGTGGTAGGGACAGCACGTGATGTTTCTCTAGTCGGATCAGACAACTTACATTATTAAAAAAACAGGCAGTTAGGGTTGGGTACCTTTCACATTTTTCAATTTTGGTACCTGAAATTCAGTTCTGGTACCCAACGGTGCCTCATTTCGGTGCTTTCCCTCTGTAATGAAAAACAATTAATTTCAGTTGTAAAAATAATTTCACACCTATTAATTCTATTTACTTTACTATTTAGGCAATTTTAACTCCACATAATATAAAACCCCTTCCTCTCCTTTCCGAAACCTGTCCCTACAACCTCTTAAATCAAATTATCAACAATTACATTTATTCATTCCTTACATAGCTTATCTATAACTTTTATTCTTGTATTTGTATATTATTCTATTTTCCTGTCTCTTTTTGAACTGCTCTTTAATGTTTTATGTAAATCGTTTTGAATCGCCTGTTGCTGATATGTGGTTTAGTAATAAAGTTGCCTTGCCTTACAACCTCCTTCCTGTCAGTCAGTCAGTCACCAGGGCATAGAGAACATGGTATGCCTAGCTGTCCTGGAGCAAGTGCAACTGAACAGCGACCGCTTTTGCCTCGCCATTAATATTCTATTGCAGCGAACGCTGTCTGTGTGGAGTTTTGAAAAGTGTAACGACACATCGCTTAACCGCCATTGCCGTTACTCACTGAGACTTGAACAAACTGCAGAGTCAACGTAGTTTTGCTCCGTCCGCACACCAAGTCTGCGTGTGTGTGTCAGAGCTGAGCCCGACTTTCTGTCAACATGCAGGAAGGACAGATAAGCTCGCTCTTATGCGCTCCCAGGGACCGACATTGGGCACAGCTTGAGTTAACTTGAATCGGTCCTCAAAAACCAAAAAAGTAACGATTGTGGTACTCAACCCTACTGGCCATAAAGTGATGTACATGTAAACCCGCTTCACTGAAATCAATCTGCTCAGCATCCATGTGTTCATTCTCCTCACACAGCATTTATCACTGTCTGAGGGTTAATAGACATCTACAGTGGGTCCGAGGTGCTCTCTGATAAATGTTTATAATCTGAGCAGCAGAAAATGCTGCTTATCTAGAGTAAGTGGACTCCTTTGTTCCCCATTCCCTCATCCTCACTCTGTTCTACATTTATCAGCGCTACCTGGCACTTTCTGCTTTATTCTGCATATAAGACTTGAGATATCCAATATCATCAGAGTGTGGTTTTAGTTTGTTTTTCTCATTTTTCTTAATCCATTCCACTACATCTCTGAATATCTTTCAGCAGCACTGCAGTCTATTACAACCACAAACGGCTTAGGTTCACAACATGGAACTTCCCTCAAAAAAATGTCCCCTTTCAGACTCAAAGCCAGGCACAGCTAGCAGATGTGTTTTCTTTTTGTTCGTTGGTGCCTTTTGATGTCAGCTGGGGCAGATCAGCCTGCTTTATTAACAACCTTCGGCTAAAGAGCGATGACTATCTGGTATCTTACTGACTCATACCAGCAAGACCTCGGACTGGGACCCCTTTAATCTGCAGCCACCCACAGACTGAAATCACTCGCTCCCAGCCCCCTCTTCTCTGTGTTACTGTTTTCTTTGCATAGAAACGCCAGTCTGTTGCTCTTTGTCTCCTCGTCGCTCTCTTTCCAAAGAGTGGGCCACTCTGTTTACCACCAAATACACAGACTACTATGGAGATGTCAGAACACTCACCTCAGAGTCTGAGTGTGGGTGTAAAAAATGGGGCGTAGAGTAATTTCGTAAACCCAAAAAATTGATTTTCTTCAATGTGAGATTTTGCCAAAAAACAATCATCCATTAAAGAAATGTGGGCGTGCCCCACATTTCTAATCTGATGATTCACCACTTTTTGTTTCAGTTCTCATGTGGAAACTTTCATCTTTAAAACTCTAATTTGGCAAATTGAATTACTGCTTGCATTATGTTTACTGGCAACATTTTGTTCCAATGTTCAAATTGCGACTTATGTTCAGGATTAGAGTGCTGATCGGGCCACATTTTTCTGTTTCTCATACTTTTGACACATGTACATTTGTTTGTGTGGAAAGCCCGCTTTTATTAAGCAACTGTAGGAAGGCATTCGGAAAATGTCAACAGATAAGCGCATCAGCGCACACGGGGCAACAAGAGCACGTTATAACAGGCGTGCACAAGAGGCCCAATCATATAGCCAATTGAAGTCAAACTAACATAGGCCCATGAAAAAATGGCCCAAGCTGGGGCGGCCTCTAGCTCACCCAGCTGAG
Organism: Etheostoma spectabile; assembly: GCF_008692095.1. NCBI lineage: Eukaryota > Metazoa > Chordata > Actinopteri > Perciformes > Percidae > Etheostoma > Etheostoma spectabile. The sequence goes on from NC_045754.1 coordinate 6,316,505, forward strand.
TCCTGCAGCGGCCCGGGTTCGAATCCGACCTGCGGCCCTTTGCTGCGTGTCATCCCCCATCTCTCTCCCCCTTTCATGTCTATCCACTTAATATAGGATAAAGTCCCCCAAGTTCAAGCTAACTGAACACAATCCAAAAGAACCACACGAGAGGTTCTGTGGACCTTCTCCTCTGCTCGACGGTCCTGCCAGCAGCGCTGAAGCTGCGCTCACTGCTACTGCTGCCGGCTTGAATGGAAAGGCAAGGCAGCGTTATTTGTACAGCACATTTCAGCAATTCAAAGTGCTTTACATAAAAACGATTAAAATAATAAAAGTTACAGTGCTCTACAAGAAATTAAACATTAAAGAGCAGTTAAAACAGTAGCAGATTAAAATAGCAGATTTTAGGCTGCTTGTATGGGACAGTGTGCCGCTGCCCCACACACGTTGTCGAGCGTAATAACCGTTTTGTGGAAACCCAAACTTTGTTGACCAATAAGGTAGGCACTCTACACAGGCAGAACCATATGTCTTTACCATCTCATCCATCCACCACGGGCCCAATATAATATATGCAATATAGTTGTCGCTTAGTTTAATCATTAAAATGTTGTAGTTTAAGCTGATTATTTCAGCATGTCAGTGTGTCAGATACAGTGTGGCTCTCCACCGGTCACCAAGATCTGACTTTTTGTGATTAAAGATGCAATTTGGGTTGGATCTTAGAAACTTCAACTTCAACTTTTTATTAACAAATACGGTTCCTGAGAGATCAGAATGAATTCTGCCCGTTTACACCCCCAATGTGTAGGAAGGGTAAATTATTTGAATAATTTTCAATAAAAAAAAGTTGCCCTATCAAGGTGGGAAATCTTTTCTTCTTCTTTTATAAATCCCAACTTGATATTTAGGCTGGTTATGTTATACAAAAGACGGACCTAGGAGGACTTTGAATATGGAGAAGGCTCAGAAGCTAAAGATTCTCAACAATTTAAGGAGGAATGTCACCTGGTCAGTCTGTACGAGGTCAGTTAAGCGAGGACGGCTTATCACTGATGCCGCCTCACTGAAGGCATCACTCACAGGCCATGATGGCTCTTATCAGTCTGAACTGTCAGAAACAAGGTCGGAACACATCTTTATCAGTCTTCCCCTCTACCACACCGGCTCCTGCAGCTAGACTGCTTTATGGTTCTCTTGTTTGTAGGCAGATTCCATTTGGCACCACTGCATTATGCTCTTGAGTCTGTCAAAAAGATAAATAATCTGACGTGTGGCTCTATTTCACTCAGTAGAAACACCAGGACATGCAACAGTCTGCAGCTAAAGACAGTGTAGACTAGTTGCACTTTTTGTTGTTTATAAGTTATTACCTTCTAATTAAATTATTTAAATTTGACCATGCAACCTTAGCAATAAACAAGCCGTTACTTTTAGCAGCAGACATGGTCTCTCCTATATCCGGCGTGTTGTTGGTCAGTGCGTCGGCATGCGGGCCGTAAAGAAGGACAGTATTGATTAGATACCAATATCCATATAAATATTTGGTGATTATAAAATCCCATATTTCGATATATCAGCCAATATATATTAAAAAATATATCCAAAAAAGCATAGCAAAAGGCAGATTTTCCTAACATTAGTTATTTGTGGGTATTTAAGTCCTCTCTAAAATAATATAATGTTATGTTTCACAACTGAACAGAGGATTATCAAAATATATTGTTATGATAAAATAAAAAGTATATATAATAGAAGTAAATATAAGTCATTTGAACAAAAACAGCAACAAAAAAATTAAAGAGTTGCCAACAGGAACGTTGTAGATCTCCCTCTGGTGGACAAACTAAGCACCACCATAACTCAGAATATAATTGAAAGGTGTTTCGTCCGTTTTTATTTCATTTTTCACATATTTATTAATAACTTCCGATAATATCGGCCCACCGATAAATCGGCCCATCTGGTTTCTTCTTTAGGATCCATTTGCAGCCCTAATTGTGGTGTTTTATTTCTAATTGAGTAAATGTATTTGTGGTGTGTGCCAAGGTTTTTAGTTACATGGAGTTTGAGAT
>NC_045754.1:6318571-6331589 GCF_008692095.1 Etheostoma spectabile
GGTGGATTGGTCAAGTCAGCCTGAAGACAAGGTTTACCATTTTCTATGGTCCGACACACACTTTTGGTCAGGAATCTTGGTAGTGACCACGAGAATAAGATCGCTGAGCGAGCAAACACGAGTGTGCTTCACAGGGTGCATGGTGCCTCTGGTCATCTTATCTAGAGGGAGCTCAAGTTAAACCAACGCTCCACAGCCTACCCCAATACATCAGAAAATGGATTATGGGGTTTACCTCCAGTACATTAAAGCATGATTTGAAAATAAAGTGGAATTGGCATGTAGTAGTTAGTACGTTTTTTACAGTGTGATAGTGGGATTGGGTTGTCATGAAGAAAACACATTCCTGTAATGCCAGTGATGAGATAACTTCTGGTCTTTACTGGATAAACTTAAAAGAAGGTTTTGATCTGGATGCTGGAGCATCCTGAGGCATCTCCTCCCATAAGTGAAGGCCACACAACAAAAGTGCTTAGAAGCACAGGGGAAGTGAGAGAAACCACACCAGTGGGGAGCAGCCGAGGGAGGAGGACTTAACTGCAGTGTGTTAATTTGTATTTGGAGCTGTGATGTCTGAGGGGAGGGCTGGATTAGTAAAAGCGGTGGTCCGGAGAGAGACACGAGGAGTCGGGTTTCAGTTTTGCGAGGGCCCCTTGAGTCAAATACACTGAAGCTGCCTTTGTTTGACTGGGAACCAGAAAAGGAAAGCAAGAGAGAGGAGGAGGAGGAGAGTGAGAGGCTTTTAGTTTAGGAGTGAGTGAGTGAGAGAGGCAGAGTGAGCTCCATCTCCCTCTCTCTCTGTCACACAAGAACAGGACAACTTTGGTTTGGATCTAAGCTTACCATCACTGAAGATGACTTCCTGGTAAATGAAAGGCAATGTGTTTTTTATGAAGAAGTTGTTTTAAGTCAACATTTAGTCAGTTTTCCAACTCTTTACTTCATGTCTTTATACAGCATTCCTCCCTGGTTCTTTGGATTACTTCTACTAGTGCTCTGGTTCTGCTGCCGTCGCTCCTCTGCTCAGCTGTTGGAGGGTATGTGGACTCCGTCTGTCTCTTATTGCTGGATCATGTGCTTTTTCTTCTTCTGCTGTTTGGGGAGCTTTCTGCTGGCTCATGAGTTTTCCTCTGCTGGATATGAATGGTGAAACTGTTGCACTCTGGTCCTGTAAAGTGAATATGTTACATTGACGCACTGGATGACATTACCTTGAGAACATAAAATGCTTAAACAACAACATTATTGGGTATGCTATCATTGGGAGATCATATCAATGTTGAGGTGATAGGTTAGGACATTATGAACCATTTAATAATTGTAATAGTAATGTTGAGGAAGTGGTGTTGTTGCTTAGATAATACACAAAAAGGCAAGCAAAGTTCACTATTAGTTCAATATTAAGTATCACAGTCACACATTTAAGTCCCTATGATATAATATTAAAGCAATATCATGGCAGTACCACAGTTTCTTATTTTCTTTTTTTTTTACTGCAAAAAATTTGTGGCTCTTTATTCACATATAGGATGATTAAAGTACCTCTATACAAAGACCGTGGGAAAGTCATAAGGGGTTCTTGAGTCTGCATTTTGAGGGCATATTTGCATTAGAACCTCCATTTGATAAGATCAGTACCTCCCATGGGGTGTTTAATGTTGTACTAGACCAGGTCCAAAGTCACTCTACATGACATATACTGAAAGTATAAGTTTGGTGATACATGGCCAAACTCTTTGGAAACTTTGAGCTTTTTTTTGGGAACCTTTGTTTTAGATGAAGTTGATGACATTAGAGCCCATAGGAGGTGTTCCTGCTGGCTTCTGTTCTGTATGATGGTTTCAATTATGTCTTCACTGACGTGCTCCTCAGAGCCCATGTGAAGTGTGTGGCTGACTTTGCAGACTGTTTTCACAGCTTAAATCTAGATTTTCTCCATGATGAATGGATCAATCAGGACGCTCCAACATGGTCCCAATTAGTGCTGAGAGAACTGCAGATTTTCTTTTCCATTGCAATTGGAAACAGACAAAACCTCACAATGTGCACATTGACAGACGGGCGCTGCAATCAGTAGCCTCTGCATAATTAAGGTAGCGAAGATGATGTAATGCTCAGATATGAAGGTCAATAATGTCAGAGAGATTTTTTTTCAGTTTTCATCCTAGCCTTGAGACAGCCCAATATGCCATCAATGCTTTCGTCAGTGGGCTGGAATCCAGATTGGTGTTTGCAACAATGTGTGGGTGGATATCTTGACCTATGATTACCACATGAACTTCCATGTCACAAAAGCAGCATTGTCTGGGCCCAGTCAAATAATCTGGGAGTCTCTTTAGCTAATGTGGCCCCATGGAGCTTAATTGTCAGAGTCTGACATTTAGAATTAAACACCACTTTGGCTGCTGGTGGCTTAAAAAGTGTAACCACTTTGCAATAAATCTCTAAACATAATTATGAGAGGAAGTGAAATATTCTCTTCCAGGAATTAGTTTTGACTCAAAAGACGTTTGTAGAAATGGATGTTTGCTGCACACCAGAACTTGATAAGGGATGTGTGTGCGAGGGTAGTGGGTGGAGTTGGGTTTATGTCTGATTTAAGAAAAGTTTTTAGTTTTAAAGTGTGATTTCATAGTCCACTTTCCTCTATTGTAGATCCTGCAGAGGCGGGCTGAACCACAAGCTCCACTTTCAGGCTGTTTGTGCGTTTGCCATGTTCATAATCCTCTGCCATGATTCACTTTTCAAGAGGGGGAAAAAGTGTCCGTGTGCGTGCGTGCGTGCGTGCGTGTATGCATGCTGGCTCACTTGCCAGAGAGAGAGCACCAGGGACAAATATTTCCAGCTGTAAATATTCTTGAAAACAGAGCTGTCGCCGTGGCAACATTCACATTTCTGTGCACAGTTGTTGAAAAATAGCTAATATAATCCGTTTCCCTAATGTGAAAGAAGGCATGCTGCTTCCTCTCAGCCAGCCTTAGTGTAGTGTAGTCTAATGTTTTTAGGTGGATGAAGCACAAGTGAGAGCTGCCAGAACAAAAGGGTTTCCATGAATGGAAGATCAGTGTTTTCACACATTTTGACCATAATGGCTATGTTGGCCAGATTGTATATGAACCTTAACAGATAGTACATGAATAAATGAATTCATTTTGTTACGTTACAATTACATGTCATTAAACTGACACGTTTATCCAAAGCCACTTACAATTTTGCTACATATATATCAGAGGTTGCACGCCTCTTGAACAACAAGGGGTTAAGTGTCTTGCTCAGGGACACATTGGTGGATGTATTGCGGTGGGAATTGTTATATCCACTGCGCCATCACCACCACCAGGAATGAGGTAGAAAGTAAACAGCCAGACAGAAAAACATGCAGAAGAATTAATAAACAAAAGAGTTAATTGGCTGAAACATTAATGAATATAAAAACTGAATTAATAAGTGAATGAATAAATTTAAAACTTATTTGACAAAATAATGAGATATTGGATTAACACATCTATGGATATTGGTTTCAACAGATCTGTGACAAATGAAAAAATGTCTTTAATGCATAGATAATTGAGTACATAAATGAATGAATGGATGCCCAAATGATTCATGGAGTTATCAGCAGAATAATTATTGAACTAATGAATGAACAAAAGAAAAGATTAATGGCTACATTGAGTAAATTATTGGGTGAATTGATGCAAGACAGAAAAATGCCTGTATAAAAGAAATCGAATGAATACATTTAATGAATGAGACAAGTAATCAGTTATTTAGTAGGCAAATAATTGGCTGAATAAATGAGTAGGTGAATGGAGAAAGAAATTTACAGTAGGGGTGGGAATCACAGGGTACCTCACAATGTTTGATTCGATTCAGCAGTTCTGCGATCGCACATCAATATATTGCTAGAAAATTCTATAATGATGAATCACGATACCTGTCTAACTATGAATATAAAAATGCTTGTGAAAAGTGCAAGTTTTCTCTCTAGATTCACTGCAGGTCCAAACTGTTGGAAAGCAGTGCAAGTTTTTTCAGTCTGTAAATTAGAAATTACACAACTACAGTAACGAGCAACTATGGGTCTAGACTTAGGACGTAAAGGGGCGGGGCATGTTGATTTCCTTACACTGCTGTCCGCCGTCCCGTAGAACCGCTTTTTCTTTTTGGCGCGTTAACTTCTGATTCCCTCATTCGTGCTTGGAGCGCCACCTCGAGGAGCCACGAAGTAGCGACGCTGGGAGCAGGGAAATCAATTTAGAGCGCCTTATTTTTATTCATTAAAATAGATATTTGGCACCAGCGTATTGACTCTTGTATCACACAAAGATGATATATGGCCATATTGATATTTTTGTTCCACCCCTAAATAACAGTATGTACACGCTGCAGAGGAACATCTTCAGTATAGCCTTTGTTTTTTTTATTTCTATAGCTCTGGTTTTCATTCTGCAGAAGACTCATGAAAGCATACTCTCATACTCTCAAACTCTTAATCTTTACTAATGAGCAACATGTTAAACGCAATAAACGATAAAACATCTTTAGCCTGTGGTTCTGACGTGCTCATTGTGCATGCATTCACACACACGTACTGTACATTTGCACACGCTCGCATATGCCTACATACCACACCCACGGAAAGAGGACCCACATGCACATCTGCTGTACACATGGTAATTACTCACAAATGATAATGTTTTTAATTATCATGATGAAAGGATGTGAATGCCCGGGACACAGTTGGCCATTAGGGATAATGAAAATGATGATGTGGCTGATGATGTTAGTCTTAGAGAACGTGGTGATGATGATTACATCGGGGCGATGATGAAGATAATGATGGTGAGGACAACGGGGACAATGAGAATGACCGAGGTGATTATGATGCAAGGTCAGTGAAGTGATCTACAGGATCATAAACACGGGGAACTATGACTTTAAGCACTGGTTGTCAAAGTGTGGAACAAGTACCACTGGTGGTACCGAGCTCCCTCTAGTGGTATGCGGATGGAATCTCTGATATATTAAAAAAAGAAATAAAAAAAATTGATTTAAAAACACAATATAGAAATACTACAATTTAGTGTTTGTTTAGCTGTAATATGTTTGTTTTGATATCGGCTTGCTACGTAGTTAAACTCATGAACAGAGCCATATATTCATAGCATATATAGCAACATATAGCCATGATTATTTCTGAGCTGTGATGCAAAATAATAAGCAGAACTAAAATGAATGGCTAGTAAACACTGCAGTTGTGTAGCTGAAAATGTAGCTATTGGGAAGAAAATGAGGAGGACAATATTTCAAGCAGCTCTATAGTAGACGAGCACAAGTGCTAGTCGCTACTTAAGCAGCAGCGGGGAAGGTTCCACTGCACCTGCTAGCCGCAAACAATATAAAACTGCAAGTAGACATGACCCAAGTTACCTCAAATGTGGATTCAGTTGGAGCAGGACGAAGGAAGTACAGTGTGGCTGTGGCTGTCTCGACAATAAATATTGTTTTTAGGACAAAACCTGCCTCCTGCGTGAAGTGTTGGTAGCTAAGTAGGGTAGGTGTAGGGTAGGCGCTGTAATGTGAGCAGTCTATAGTGTGATAAACCCATAAAGTCCGAGCAGCAGTTGCTGGTTGTCCTTACCGCTACAGAGCTCCGGGACGCAGGGTACCAGCGCCAGTTGCCTAGCCGCCAAACCGTGAGCCGGCTACAGGCACCGCCAGATGATGGTCCCTTCAGGGGCCGTGGTAGTGGAGTTTAAGCCAGAAAAAGTGAGCGTCATGTGGCACTGACGTTTAAGTTTAGGCACCAAGATGACTCGTTAAGTTTAGGAAAAAGACCAACGAAAGTATTTTGTTTTTGCTGCATAGTAAACTCCGGTCTTTGGCTTGAATGTGTTGTGTTTTATGTTGACACCACATTGTGCTATTTCATTTTGATTATTTTCCATTGGATATTGAAGTACATACGTGTTTTGGCATGGCTGGCCGAGTGGCTCTTTATCCATTCACAAATCGCACCCTGGGTCGGCCTATGCTACTCTATTTTAACGTGGGCCACAACGATGGCACTTAGAGAGCCTAATATTTTCTGAAGTGGTATGTGGTGTAAAAACCACGGACTTAAACATATACACGAAACACTTTTGACCCACTGATGAAGCTGTTTTTATCAGAACATTTCACTCTTGAGCCACACTTGGGCTTCAAGTTCATTGAAAGAGTTTACCTACAAACCAAAACAGATACCAGTTTGACAAACAAAACTGACATTCACCGTTTTATCTGACTTTAAGTTAAACAAAGTCTGGCCTACAATCAAAGGGAGGACTCATTATTTTCTTCTTTTTTATCTGTTTGTTCAAGGAAGGTCAACTGAGTGTGTTTGCTCCCTTTTTTTTACCCCCCCTCCCCCAGCTCAAGTTTCTCTATATTTCCCCCGCTGATTTGCGGCAGGATTATGATCCTCATGTCACAAACAAGCCAACCTCACCAACCTGTACATCACCACTGCCCTGTTTTCTGAATATGAGCTCTTTAAGATGTGAAACTGATCACAACATCCTGAGACTCACTCCTTTTTAGATTAAGAATATTGACTATTCAATAATTCCTTGCTGAAGTTGAATCTAGTCACTTGATAGATCACTCTGAATTAGTCAATCCATTGTTTAGTGTCCCTGGTTTCTTGATTGATTTAAACATGGCTGCAAAATGCTGTGTTATTAAGCAGTTTGAAGTCCATCCATATATTGGGTTGTAAATACAAAAGACCTTCTTGGCGTTTTACATTTTTGTTTTTGGAATAAAAATGCTGGCGTGGCTGCTGCAGTGACTTTTGGTTTCCTAATTCTGGAAACCATTAGGAAAAGAAAGCTTGCTTCTAAGCGTGCTAGAGAAAGGTTTCTCTCCTGTGTCCAAATAAAAGCTTGGGAGATATGTAGATGGCAGTTGGACAAAAATGGAGAGAGAGACAGTAAAACACAACAGGGATGTAGAGACGGGCAGAAGTTGGACCTGAAACCTGGCTTTCTAACTTATTTTCATAGAAATATGCTCTTTTTTATTTTATACACTACATTCAAAATCCACCATAAACCCAGTTGATATAGGTAGCAGTAACATCTGTTCATTGGCTCTTCATTATAGATTTGCCAACAGATATAAGATGACAACCAGTTTAATGAAGTAATGGGTAAATCCTTCAATTTGATCTGAATTCTGACTTAATGCGAGGTTTGGCTTTAGTTTGATATAGGTTGTCTGGACAGCAGACCTGCTCTGAGGTAACATGAGGTTTTGATTAAACGTGTAACTCGAGCACAGTAGGATTGTCAGTGCTGTCCAACAAGGATTTCATGAATGAGCAAGAAAAACCACCCATGGGCAGCACTGGAGAAGTCTGTGACGTTTTCCTATAATTTGATGTCCAGTTTGTTTCCATTTACCTCATGATGTAACACAGGGGTCTTCAACCTTTTTAGGCCAAAGACCCCTCAGCTGAAAAAGAGACGGAGCAGACGGATCATATTACTGTTATACAATGTATAAAATTAAGTTGCTTACTAAACTCGGGCTACAATGATGTGTAGGGCTGCCTAGCGCCTTTTGTATATACCTTTTTATGGTGCATACAATACTAACATGTTAAAATAATAGTTGTTGACATATTCATACATTTATACACTTTGTTTTAATGTTGCAATGTGGAACAGTGAATCCTGAAGCTTAACTGTATCTGTGAATGGCAACCTTACCAATCAATGTCATCAAAAAAATGATCTTTAGAAATATGTTGGACTCATGTTAATGTGCATTTTCAGACATACTGTATATATTACTTATTTGTCTAAACTATCATTTAATAATTTGATGGCCCCCCTGCAGCAACTGTGAGGACCCCTAGGTGTCCCGCACCCCTTGTTGAAGGTCTCTGATAACAAATGACTCAACTTATATCCAGTTCCTCAAACGCATGAATCAAGGCAGGTCTTTTTTCAGGAAAATTACAACAATGAGCAGCAAAGCTGACACCAATTAAAGAACCAACCAAAGGAAATCTAGATATTTAGGTAAGCAAGGTAGAAGATGCCAGATGTTTTGTTCACCATGCAGATGTGTGTTTACACTCTACATGTCATATGCACAAAGGGCAGTGAGAGTATTGTGAGGTAAGGATATACAGTCAATTATGTTCACATTTTAGACATTTGGCAGGTGCTTACATGAAAAGTAATTCACTTTTGGAAACAAAACTATAACACAAATCTCTTGTTTTATTATTATGCTGATGATGTCATCTCGTACAGCTAGTGAGCTTTATCAGTGTTTGGCTTAAAACACTTTGCAAGATGAAGGATTCTTGGACCGGGACGTTTACTTTTACAAAATAAAGGGTGATCACACCACTTCGACGAAGGGTATCTAGCGGGGCTAGAGCTCAGCTGAAAACTGCCCATTTGATCTGCCTTAACGGGAGACAAAAGCCCCAATCATCTCTGGAAGAACTGAAAAGAAACAGAACAGAAACAGAAAAGGTCTCAGGAGTAGGCAGTTGATATCTTGGTCATGAAGTCTTTTTGAAACTTGGAGCATTTAAAACCACGAGTCTGTGAAATCTGAAAATAATTATAATTGCATCCTCTCTCAATTAACTTCACTTATTTGTTTGTTCTTGGCAGAGTGACACAAGCCCTTTTTGCTGCAAGTTCAAACTAAATCAAGATGTGCTGCAGGTTTTTTGGTGCACATGTCTCTGCATCCCAGATTGTTCCTGTTGACTTCCAACTTCCAAATTTGCTCCAATATGACAGCTGTTATGACAGCTGTTATCATCTTCATCTGGCTCCTTAAAACGCTCATATATCATTTTTTTTAGTGTGTCATATATCTTTGTTGTGCCTGTAATAGGTTTACAGAGTGTAAAAGCCCAAAGTCCACCCCAAAGGGAGTATCCATCTCCAACCAAAAACAGAGTTCAAAAACTGCTCCAAACGGCTCTATTGCAGTCCAGCGTTTACTTCCATGACAAACGTGCGTCACTTTTTAACACACGTTATAATGCTCGCCTAGCTGCTAGCGTGGCACGCCCTCAAACTCTGACTGGCTAGTAGTCCTTAACTAGGTACTGAGCATGTGCAACTCCCAACAAAGATGGAACAGAAGTGAGATACCTCACTCTGTAGCTAAAACAGAGAGCTCAACACACAGGGTGAAAAGAGGAGCTGCAGCAATGTGCAGTACAAAAAAAATATGGTGTTTTTTGAAAATTAAACCATGTGAACCTATTCTGATATAACCTTTACACATCATTATGAACTTGAAATATGCATAATATGAGGACTTTAATAATGTCTTTTACACAGAATCGATGCGCTTTGTTGTTTTTGTAACTTAATCTCCAGTGAAGAGTTATTTATTTTTTATTTTATTTTTTAAAGATTATGTTTGGGGCATTGTAGGTCTTTATTCGACAGGACAGCTGAAGAAATAAAAGGGGGTAGAGAGTGACATGCAGTGAGGAGTAAACCTCTATATATGGGCACCCGCTCTATCAACTGAGCAATCCGGGCGCCCGCAGTGATAATTCCTTAATTTTGTCAATGATTTATTTTATACTGTTTTTGATGAAAAGATGTGATGAACTCCTGAAAAAGTTTCAAAAGGAAACGGGAAACACTGTTCAAGCAGTACAAGGATGACTGAAAAATGAATTTGTGACCATGGTTTCTGCTAAGTAAATACTTAGAGAAAAGCTGCTCCGCAGTCTCTGGGCCTCGATGGTTGTATCTGCAAATGATCTAAATAAAAACCAGAAACTGTGCGTTATCCTGGAGGGTAAACAGGAATAGGCAAAATTTGTCTGGACAAAACAAGCCACTATTTTGAGTTGTGGACGCAGTGCGATCACAGGCAGGGTTGGAAGAGAGGCCTGACTTCCTTCAAAGCATGAAACCAAAGGACAAACACAGCATGTGTTAAGTATAGGATGGATTCTGTGTGGGAGGGTAAATGTGTGACGCCAAATGTCACTTCGACCTCCTTCCTTTGCACCTTTTGTACTTATTGTCCAGTGTCCTATTTTAGTAAAACCTTACAATAGCCCTTTAAATAGATCAGCGAAAGAATCATAATATTAACAACTACAAAAAAGCTGTTTTAGTGGGACATTTTGGTGGTGTATTGTTAACAAATAGGAATTCTTGAGATGACATGTTTGCTAACCCTCTCAGTAATTTGTCTATATCTGAACATCAGTCATTATCACTCATTAAAGCTTTGGCCGTCAAAGAACTTTAAAACCAATTATGCTGAACGCTCTGCTTGATGTTGTCGACTGTTTTCCTTCCTGGGCCTTCATTATAGTGTTGGACAGAACAACACTTTGCCTCCTTTTTGATCTAGCTTTTGTTTATGCTGTCTTTTCATGTGTTTATCTATTTAAACTTGTGCATGCTTTGAAAGTGCCTGTTGTACATGAAGATGATTGTGAAATAATGGGCTCCTGGGCATGGATGCTTTAAATCTGCCACCTTAAAGGTCCCATGACATGGTTCTGTTTGGAAGCGTTTACATAAACCTTTGTGGTCCCCAAATACTGTATCTAAAGTATCTTTTCCAAAATGTAGCCTTGGTGCGGAATCACAGCCACTAGAGCGAGTCCCACAATGAGCTTTCCTTAGGACGTGCCATTTCTGAGTGTCACGCCCCATGATTTCATAAGGGGCAATATTCCAGATCGGCCCATCTGAGCTTTCATTTTCTCAAAGGGAGAGCAGGATACCCAGGGCTCGATTTACACCCATTACCATTTCTCGCCGCTGGGGCACCATATGAAAGCTGGGGGAATTCATAATATTAAAAAACCTCATAAAGTAAAAATGTCATGCCATGGGACCTTTAAGTTGAGTGATCATACAGTTGTTTCAGCAGATGCTTAGAGCCCATATTACATGGTGCCAATAAAGAACCAATCCTGAACATACATAGAACCTGAGGGTCAACACTCCCTCTGAAGGAGTCTTCTTCTTGTTAATGAATTATTCCTTGCATTCTTTGGATTTGAGCAAGTTGAGCATCAACACATAGGTCATAGGTCTAGCTCATAGGTCGAGCTCCCTTGTTGCTCAACTCTGCGGCAGATGCTGAGATTGAGTTTCTAACAGTGTATTTACACAGTAAAGCGTAAGAGGAGCAGGCCTGGGACTAGTAGATAGCAAAGTAGTCCCAGGCCAACTGCTGGGAAAATTGAAAGAGAAACACCTTAGATCCCTTCAACATCCACTGATGAAGTTCTCCTGAGCAAGGGTCCTCACTGCCAGTTTCTGTAGCTGTTCACTGGCCAATGATACACTGTGGATGTTGATGGTTTGAGTGCGTGCAACTGTAAGTGTGACGCAGGATGAAAAGAAAATTCCTCTCTGTAGCTGAGTGATGGAACATTGCAAGAACATAAACATGGTTACAGCTGTAAAGGGCATGGCTGTGATTGAACCACAGTACATCCTGTGTACTATGAGGACATTTTACAGAATAAAAAAAGGACAACTTATGAGTTTTTCTGCATACCTTAAGGAAATAGAACACTCATGCAGTAGGTTGCCGTCAGACGGGATTAGAGGTGCATCAAAACTGCAATTTACGAAAATGTAAAGTGGTCAGAATTAGCGTGTTTATTTTTCTGGGAGCGGCCTGCTTCCCTCCTTTTGCGCCATAGAAGCCCGATGGGTGAAAACACATTTCTAACCGTCTGGAAAGTGTCTGTCAGGCCGGAAAGACTGAGTTGAAACAAGCAGGTGTCTGTTCATCTGGAGACCACAGTGGGAGAGGACATGTCCTGTCACACAGCATCGGAGTGTCTCACAAGGTTATGGACGGCAGTGCAGCTTGTGGTTGCATGTAAGAAGTTAGGATCTCAGTGTCCCTGATTTTCCACAGTCCTTGTTAAATTAGTATTGTGTAGTTCTGATAATGTGAACAATTGAATGTTTTCCAAATATGTGTACATGCTGGCGTATGGGCATGTATGGAGATGTATGCAGCGCCTTTCTACTTGAGTGTCTGCTCTGTAGGAGGAGTGCTCCTTTAACCCTGTTGTCTTCCCGGGTCAAAAATGGACAACATTTTCAGACTTTTTTTTAAAGTTTTCACTAACACCACCTTACTACCCCTAGTTTTAGAGTACTTTTTGGAATTCATGGTCAATAACCCTCATTTATATAGAATTCTAGGTAATATTTAATTATGAATTATTTTGACTAATAGTTCAGAGGAACCTGCAGATGAGTTTCGTCAGGAATGAAAGTGATTAATTGTATTTGCAAAGAGCGTGGTATGGAAACCAATCCATTGTCTTTGTGGTAATTTGATTAAAAAGAAACCCATATTTCTGATCTAGACATTTTTTTAAAGGGGTCAGATTTGATCCGAGGACAACAGGAGGGCCAATAGCCCGCAGCCATCAGTGGTCCGAACAGATTTATGAAGACTTAATTTTTCATTTTGAAATCTCACCTTTACCCTCCTTTTGCTTGTTTCATTGGTTTGTTGCGTCTAAGCCAGGATGTTGGCGAGGAAGATAAGGATGTTATTCTCCCTGTATGGTCTCATTGCTACTTGATCAAAGGTCACACTTTATTTTAACTTGGGTAATCTTTATAAGGGCTGAGAAAAATAATTAATTCTTAGATGCATTGTGATTCTCTCTAGAACAATTCAATGCTCGATTCTGATAAGTTAATAATAAAAAACTTAGAGTTGAGGCCAGAGTACAGAAACAACAAAATGACAAAAGGAAATAAAAATTAAGTTTTGTGTATATACACATGATCTAATAAGACATACATTAGGCAATGATTAGGCAAAACACATAAAAGCTGTTCATCTACTTTATCACATTATATCTGACCACTTCATGTTTCATGTTCCAAGAAGCCAATTCTCCACCTTTACACATGACTGAGCCTCTGGCATGGATGATCGCTGTGAGAGAAGGTGACTCAGCATGTTTAAGGCTTAA
>NC_045754.1:6331599-6361194 GCF_008692095.1 Etheostoma spectabile
ACTACACAATAAAAACCTCAGTAGACAAAACATGTCATTAAAACTTGTGTGTGACAAATACTGTATACGTCAAAATCTATCAAACTCAGATTTATATGTATATTTTTTTTAAATCATGCTTGAAAATGTACATAAAAAAATTGTTGCATCTATAATCGGTTTAGAATTGAATCGTTGGCTTCTGAATCAGAATTAAATCGAATCGTCAGTTGCCTAGAGATTCCCATCCCTAATCGTTATTGGAAGTTTTAGCTTATCATCCACAATTGGTGAAGTGAAGATTTAATTCCTAAAGCGTAGGCTTTAATGTGTAATCCTATAACAGCCTCCACTTTTCTGAAAAATGCTTTCCCCAAGACTTTGCTCCCGTTGAGCATGTGTACTAAGGTGTCCACATAACTTTCTTTGTGTTGCTCAGAAAATATAAAAGCATAGGTTCAATTTTAATGGGTAAGAAATAGTGTATCTGTGCTTACACTTGACTAGAGGGTGACACGGCAATCAATTGTCGCTCCCATCCCGAGCACACGAAAAAACTCCCCCTGCAAGATCCTGCGAGAAAGACCGTTTTGTTCCTTACATTGTCTAAGTAAGTTATCAGACTCTGTCGCCCCCCCGTAGCAAGTTTATTTTGTTTTATTGCAACGTATTTGAGTCTGGAGAGAGACTGGATTAGTACCTTACCTTCTATCCTTTGTCTCCTCTGTTGCTTAAAATAGTATCCTGCATTGTCGTTGTTTGCCCACCTTTTTTCACGTCTTATTCCGTCCACGTCATGAATGGACTCAACTCATCCGACTGCTACCTAACTAGTGTTAAGCTACAACAGTCGGATATCACACCTCTTTGTTTCCCCAAGGTGGCGTAGCAACAACGCAGGAGTTTCAGTTTTGCTGGGTTGTCCTGACATAGTCCTTGGTTTGTCTGAATTCAGACGAACCAAAGATAGCGGTCTATTACTGCCTCTGTGCAGCTGAGTTAACCACACACACACAGGCCTATTATAGCCTTAACTTCCCCTTGTCTCTAGGATTCAATAATGACACTGTGTAGTTTCTTATTTACTCAATTAATTTTTTAAATACTAAAATGAAATGCCTTGCAAATCTTCTGGGTCCGTTCCGCTCCCGTTGATTTCAGTCTGTCCCTATCACGTTACCAACAGTGAGATTGACTACCGTACCGAAAAATTGTCACCCTCTAGTCCCACCCTTGAACCTCTATGGCTCTGGTCTTGTCTCCTGTTTAGCCAATAAATTACTCAGCAGACTTCAAAGAAAATCTTACCTTTTTACCACCGAAAACCAAACTTTGTACCTTTTTGTCTTGTTTTTATAATTGGAACATATTTGCCCATACTGACGACCACCTGTTTTATTCCTATTGGAACAATGTTCGTTAGATGTAAGTCTTTCTGGTGAGCTATATTGTAGCGGGGTTTTTTTTTTTTTAAGGGTAAAGGAGAGATCAACATGACGATAGCTTCTAGCAAACGAGTGACAGAAAGATCCCTTGAAGAGCATCTGCAGTGAGGATGCTGATTGTTTCCCAGTGGGAGGTGGGGATTAGTGGTGATGTTGATGGTGGGATAAGTGGGGAAGTGGACTGGTTTTGTGGCGTGTGTGTGTCCGTTTGTGCTCGCTCAGCTGGTCTGCAGCTGGGTTGTTTTTGAACACATTGTCAGCCCACTTCTTTAAAATCCCACCACAAATTTAATTAATGGTTTGGTCTCAGTTGACCTTATTGTGTCACCACCACTGGCAGGTAAACATCAACCTCAAACATCCGGCTTTTGCCCTTCTCTCTTTTTCTGTTTAATTAGTCCCTTTTTTGTCGTAACATCTTCATATTCCATTGCCTTTTTATTTTTTCTCTCATTTTGTCAGTAATCATCTGTCTCTTTCTAATTCCTTCTTATTTATTTTAACTTTCACTTTCCTTGCTTGTAACCTCCCACAGTTCTGAATATATCTGAGTGTGTTGTTTGTGTTCATTCATCTTAGAATTTTATGGATGAAATAAGTACGTGAAAATCAGAAAGTCAATTTCTTACCTTGGTTTGTGGTTAGCTATTTTCCACCGTTTCTGGTGTTGGCCTCTCAGCAGCATTAGCAGTTTTTATGTTCGTGAATGTAGTCAACTCTTTCACTTCTCACCCTTAAAAACTGCAAACTATGTAGCACCTTTCCATCAAAACAGCAGCACTCAGTGGTGATGATACTATATTAAAGTACCCCCGTTTCTTTCCCTATATCTTTTTACCCTCCTTCTACAGTCTAACAGCCTAGACTGATGTAGATAGAGATGGAAAGATAGAAGATATAATTTATTCCTCAGTAGTAGGGTTGTGGCATCTAATTTGGAGCTCACACCATTTGCAGCAGTGTAACATTCAGTTGTACCGTTGCAGCTGCTACAATAGTTATATAATCAGCAATATGAGATTTGCTGAAAAACATTGCATACAAATATAAATTCTACAAACTTTTTCAAGCAGATAAAATTGGTTTTAAGAAGGCTGCAACAGATTTTTTTTTAACAGTTTAGATAGATTTGTTTTGTATGGCTCTGGTTGATATGTGTTGGAATATGGAATGCGTTATTCTGGTATCCATCACATGGTCATGACGTGTTGTTGAAGATGTTGAAGTCTGTGTAATTATAACTGTCGATGGTCTGCAATAAAAAACTCATAATAGACAAAATGGCTCACAAGAATTTCTCAAAGGGATCCTTCATATCCCTCCAAATGGCTTCAGTGTTTGTGGGAATCATTTTAGGTGTTTTTCATTTCTCTGAACTTTTTTATCCTTGCCATAGCTGTATTTCACTTCAGTCTGTAGTGCACTGCTGCCTACAATAATTCTAAATATGATTAATTAGCAAAAGTGGCCAGCAAAGGGATTTTGATTATTTCCCTCTTTGCATGTATACAAACAAAATGTGATTTAAAAAGTAAATGGATAACAGTTTTTATTTATTCAGTTTTTATTTATTTATAGTGTCAAATCATAACAGAAGTTACCTCTGGACACTTTCCAAATGGAGTAGTCTAGACCACGCACAATGAATTAGAGACTCAACAACTCCCCAAAGAGCATGCATTTGAAGCAACAGCAACAAGGGAAAAAACTTCCTTAACCTTTAACCATTTAGGCAGCAGCACCGTTTTAAAAGTATCGCTTTAGCACCGGTATCAAGAAAAAAAACGACACCCAACCCTAATAATAAAATACTGATATATACTTTATTAATCTCGCAAGGGGAAATTACAATGTTTTCACTCTGTTGTTATTGCACACATTACACACAGGCCTGAATTACACACAAATGCTCAGTACCTATACATGCACTAATGGAGAGATGTCAGAGTGGGGGGGCTGCCCATGGAAAGCTGCCCCAAACAGTTAGGTGTTCGATGCCTTGCTCAAGATCACCTTGGCAGTGTTCAGGAGGTGAACTGGCACCTCTCCAGCTACAGGCCCACCACCATACTTTGGTCTGTATGGGGACTTGAACCTGCGACCCTCCGATTCCCAACCCAACTCCCTACTGGCTGAGCTGCTGCTACTGCGCTTCATTGTTGATCGGGTGAGCAGAGCAAATGCAACTCTTTGTAACTAAAGATCCTCTTTTATGGTTTTTCATTTAAAAGATTTATGTTTCTCTTCAAAACAAATGGGCTAGAACACATTTCTTTTAAAATTCAGTCATTGATTCTAGGAAATGTTTGACTAAACTATCATTACCAGTTTACAGTGACTGGAAGAACATTGGTTGCACCAACACTGTCTTTGGGGATCCACTTCAAAGATGAATTTAAATATCGAGCTGTATAAAGTGTTTTCAACAAAAACAAAAGAAATGGAAGCATAGTGTAAGTTCTGACACTATGCTCGGCTATTATTTCAGCTCAAAGCTGACAGTTCCTAAGCCAGCACACCAGCTGATGGCTTAGCTGATTCCCTCTTTTGATTGGATTTCCAAATAGCGTGCTCTACTACTGCTTTTCCCAGCCTACCTTGCTGCATCTCTGCCAGGGCTTGAAACCTACCTCCACTCAAGATCCTCCTTTTAAATTTAATGTTGTCTGACTCAATCAATGTCATGTCTCTGTCATTGATGCTGCTCTTTTCTGTACCCTATGGGGATTCTGCACTGCTGCTCTCCTTGCTTAAGGCTTTCCATACATGCACATGGAAGGGCAGGGAGGTGTGCTCTCCCTCATGTTCTTCACATATTCAATTCAATTCAATTTTATTTATAGTATCAATTCATGACAAGCGTTATCTCGAAACACTTTACAGATAGAGTATGTCTAGACCACACTCCAGAATTTACAAGGACCCAACAGTTCTAGTAGTTCCCTCCAGAGCAAGCAACAGTGGCGAGGAAAAACTTCCTTTTAGACAGAAACCTCGGACAGACCCAGGCTCTTGGTAGGCGGTGTCTGACGACCGGTTGGGATTAGAATGAAGAGTGGCGGTAACAGTCACAAAAAATAAATAAAATAAATGAAATAGTAGTTTGTTTGTAGTAGTTCTTTGTAGCATAGTGGGGCACTGTGGGCGTTACAAGACACAGCAGGACGTAGCTGGGCGTAGCAGAGTGTGGTAGGATGTAACATGGCATCGCAGGACGTGTAGCGGGACCATGGAGACAGCCTCTACCCTGATTTTTGGCGCCTCCCTGATCCGAGGAAACATGCTGGGCGAAAAAGTACAGAAGGACTCCGGGGAATGCATATGCATGTGGAAGTGTGGGGAACAGAACAGAACAGAGCCATACCGCTAGATACAAATAAGAGATTAATTAATCTATTTTGACAAATGCTCCTGACTGAAATAGTTCAGAATAAAAAGTTACCGTTAGTTTGTGAAAACCATTGTTGGTCAATAATGATTGCAAACATGACATTAAACAACCAAGTGTAAATTAAATTTAAATGAAGACGTCTAGAAACCCCATTCTTGAGCTACTTTCTAAAGCCATAGTAGCATTTTAGGTGGTCTCAACAAAACTGATTTCTAGTGGCTGAAACCTTCAAATATTAACAATAGGTGAGTGAGAGCTTTTGTTCCTCTGCCTCTTTAGGCTGTGCTTGAACAATGCTATCATCATTCCATCCATCAGGCAACACTGGACATCCCAGTCTGGTGCTTAGGCCCCTAAAGCTTTCAACAGCCGCTTTTGACCGGAGTAGAAAGGCAAGTGGATCCATTTTCCAAAAAGCTTTTAAATGTGATAGTTAGTTCAACACATATTCAGCCCTGATGTTTTTATTACACTTTAATGGAAATGCCTGGGTATTGTGTATAATTTGGTCAAGCTTTTAGATCAACAAGGAACAGCACCAAGATTTATTGGAGTCAAGAGATTAGCTATCCAAATTGAGCCAGCCAGACATATTTTTGTAGAACTGTTGTGAGACCACCCTGCGTAGCACTCAAACCTCCACTTTTAAAAGGCCCCTTCTACCAATGTGTAGAGACAAACAGATCTGTTCTCCAACCTCCCACAGACATCAGAGCAAAGGTCAGTCCTTATTTTGTCCCTGCAATGCAAAAAAATGCCATTTCCTTGCTGTTTCAGCAGCTTCTTTCCAAGTCAGTCAGCAAGCCCTGAGTCATGGCGACACTATTAAACAGAGGGATGTAGGAACTGTATTGGAATGACAATCCGCTGAATTTTTCTGTTTATTTACCATAAGTGGTCCTGGTAGTAATTTGCCTTCCCTAAAACAGCTACTTCCCTCGTGCTTCAGTGACTACTCATGAAAAGTGAATGAAACTTGGCAATGCGGGGGAGCTGAAGGCAGTAGTTTTAATGGAAAATCATGGTGGTTAGAAGCATGTATCTGGCAAGCAGAACCTGAGATTAACTGCAGTGAAATGCTGGTAAATGTTGTTTGTGGTTTGTCTGGAGAACAGAGCTTTCTCCGGTAGGGAGATGCAGTTTTTAAAGTCAATTCAATTGTGTTTTTTTAAATGAAAATTTTCATTTTTGGCATCCTTGATTTTTTTATAATCTTAATTTTCCCTGCTCAAAACTCCTAAATCACTCCTAAATCTTGCAGCTCTCAATAAAATGTCTTGTCTTTTTCCGTTTGAACAATGCCCAACATATCCCCTCACCAGCAAACAGCTTAGTCAAACCTGGCAACGTGGCCCACAGGGAAGAGAGCCAATTTAATGGGATGTTGCTGTTGCTTGAGGAGACTTCTGTGTGATGCTGGCAACGCTGGATTGGATACTTTAACTCTTCCACTGGCAGCAGATACCAAACATGAACCCTGGCCCAATTTCCTCTCAGCCAATAACACCAAGTGGGGAGTTGCTTCACTCTTGCAGCAGGAACTCTAATTTTGACGGAAGCTTTTATCTTTTTGTTTTGATACGTTACATTTCTCGTTCTTGTGAGTTAGCTGAACACAACAGAGCAAGGGGGGGGGTGTTGTAGAGTTTGTAGCAATTAAAGTCACCTTTTGTCAGCCAGAACCACTGAGAGCAAGTTGTTTTCTCTTGTTGGTTTGGGCAAACCAGAAAGAAACCACAGACATTTGTCAGTTTTCCTTTAGGATTTTGGTGGTCAGGCATTTAAAATGGAAAAAAATGCATCAACAAAACCTAGGATTTGTGGTTTAAAAAGACAGAATGCTTAAATATAATTGTAAATTTATAGTTATAGATGTACAAAAACATTATTTTCCGGATGGAATTTGTATAAAACATGCATTTTAACTCTGTAACAGTTTCCTTTTATCCATCTTTTTCCTCATCTCACTCCCAAAGACATGTTTTCGATGGCAAGATTGTAAACCATACAGCTCAATCCTGCCCCACTATGACGTCTGCTGAGGGGCTTCAGGGCCTTCCAGTAAAGATGATGTAAAGTATAATGGTCTGGAACAAGTGGAGGGGGACAGGCAGTATCAACATTATTTCTATTATTATTAGTATTATTATTATTATTACAGCCTTGGCTTGTCTTGTAACCCTGGAGCTCTGAAGTGGATGGTAACGCGGTGTGCTGCAGGGTTATAACCGGGGCCTTCCCTACTTTATGATGGTACAGGACTCTGGTTTCCAAAGCATGTTTCCTTCATGTTCGTTAAGCAGCAGCAGTCAACCATAACTAAAAAGAATCATCTAGAACATACTAATTGTATGTATTATGCACCCCAAAAATCTTGTGGACTCAATTCAAATGTAATCAGAGTGCAGATTATCTTCTACTAGGAACATATTGCTAAAAAGTGATCCTCAGTCCACTTTGGTCTTAATCATGAATAACTGATGGCTGTCAGATGTCAACATCCTTATTGTATAAACATACAACCATACATTTTGAGAATGTTTCTTGTAGATAGTTTGGAGAGCATTCTCTCTCCTAACTCAGAATAAGAACCTGCTTTTCACTTTGTTCAGATGCACAGCAGATACCGAAGAACCAAATTTTCCTAAAATGATACAAAACTTTGTTCAGTTAATATATCATTACATAACTTATAAGATTCAGTTCACTTGAAGTACTTTTTAAAATGTAAAATCTTTATAAAGATTCACAGTCACTAATTTAACCCACATACTCCCATCGGTTCACTGTTGCCTCATCCGGTCAGGTCGTGACTCAAAGGCAAAGAAACCGATGGAATCAACCAGTCTTAAGTCAAAGCATCCCAGAATCAGATCTGTATAATCAGATAGAAGCAGCATCTTGATTATTTCTTGCCGCTCATCCCAACAGGTGTTTTGGTCTTTCGGCGTTTGCCAGCAAAGTCAGAAAGGCTGAAATCAATTTAGTTTTCCTTTTTTATATATATATATACATATACAGTACATCTCATAAACAGTTTCATGAAAGAGTTTGAACTGGAGCAGAAATGAAGCTGTGATTATTTAGTGAAAAGGCTAACGATAAAACAAACAAAACCAAGTTGACAAGTTGATCTTCTAATCTCTCCAAAACTAAAGCACTAGCT
Organism: Etheostoma spectabile; assembly: GCF_008692095.1. NCBI lineage: Eukaryota > Metazoa > Chordata > Actinopteri > Perciformes > Percidae > Etheostoma > Etheostoma spectabile. Next base: position 6,339,581 of record NC_045754.1, read on the forward strand.
GATGTCATGATGAATCATATCAGAATGCCTGAAACTTGAACTCTATAAGCAAATCCTTTTTTGTTTTTTTTAAGATACTTTGTGTGGAGAGGACGAGATCAAGGTCATGCTGTTAGTTTATCTCCCGGCTGAGGAAATGAACTCCAGGTCATACAGTATGTTCAGGATCAAAAGGCCTGTCAGGGTGCCAGCAGGTACTTGGTGAGGATTTTTATGGAGGCTAACAACTACGTGCGATATTCTCTGTTATAGGATGACTGGTAGTAAGACAGAGGCCAGCTTCTAAATCTGGAAAGCTTTACACCCATTCAAGAACTCACACACTTCTACACCTGCATACATACATCTTTAGACCGACAGGTTGAGTCGTAACATTTGCTTCTGGATTACTTTACCTGAACACTGACTCTGTAAATCACACTGCTCCTCTTGGAGAGCACTGAGGCTGTTCATTGTAAGGGAGAGAAGAGGTGTGTGTGTGTGTGTGTGTGTGTGTGTGTGTGTTTGTGTGTGGTGGGTGTGTGTGTGTGTGTGGTTGGGTGTTGTGTCTGTGTCTGTGTGTCTGTCTGTTGTCTGTCTGTCTGTCTGTCTGTCTGTCTGTCTGTCTGTCTGTGGTGTCTGTGTGTGCGTGTCTGTGTGTGCGTGTCTGGGGGTGCGATGTGCATGTGTGTTGTCCAGGAGTAGATAATGGCTTCATGTCTAGTTTAATGATTGTTTTGTGCACATGCAGCAGGTTTTTAGGGTTGTAAAGTTACCATTACAAGGTTTTCACTCAGCGCTAGTGTCAAGTTTGGTTTAACAGATGTGCTCAGTTTTTTTTTTTTTATGAGAGACAGAGATAACATTAGCTTATATATAGTTTGTGATTTTTTTAGTTTTAATTTGGGTAATTCCAAAACGTGCATAATTCATATGTTGTAAGTCAGGGGTCTTCAACGTTTTCCAGGCCAAGGACCCAAACTGATGGCGAGATGGAGCGGGGACCTAATTATATATATGTATAAATTGTGTTTATCAAATGGTCCTATAGTGCCATGTGTACATTGATGACTGAAAGACATCTTCTGCCTCCTTATCGTTTTACTACAGTGTGTTGATCATGTTAATGTGGATTTAAAGAATATTCAATTAGTGGAAAAATTGCAGGGGGGGGGGGGGGGGGGGGGAATATAAAAAAGTCTAATCAACCAAAACTTTCGCGACCCATGCAGTACCTCGCGGACCCCCTAGGGGTCGCGGAACCCCTGTTGAAGACCCCTGTTGTAAGATTTGATAAAATTTCCATGATTTTTTTAAGCTCGGTAAATGAATAGTCAAGTTCATTGACTAGCAGTTGGAAAATAAAGTAAGTAAATAAATAATTCAGAAACTGAATCATTAGAAAAATTGTTTTATTTTTTACGTTTTTTTTAAGATCCTTCTTTGGACATTTTAGACCTTCATTTTCATAGGACAGCTGAAGACATGAAAGGGGGGAGATACTGGGAAACGACAAACGGCAAAGGGCCACGGAGTTAACCTCTATATATGGGCGCGCTATACCAGGTGGGCTACCCAGGCACCCAATCATTGTAAACTTAACTGACAACAATTCTAATGACCAACTAATACTTTTAGTCCAACCAAATGACAATCCATCTTTTGAAATGTGAGGATTTGCAGCTTTTCAAGTACTTTGTTTGTTTTAACTGACAAAAACGCAATGGAAGATGATGGGTCCTCATTACCTCACAATTAATTTAGGCTAAATCAAACAGTTGACTACAGGCTCTATTAAATGAAGTGATATTGCAGCTTAATGTCCAAGTCTGTTGCTGCTGCACCTATACTTTTAATATAGCAGTGATCTGCTGGTGTGAAAGTCACCTGAGGTTAGCTGACTACAACCATGGTCTTCAACACTTGGGGCTATTGGCGCTTAAGTCCAAGATATTTTAATTTAACTTGGGTGTCAAAGAAAAAACAACGGGGATCTTAAGATTCACTGCATGGCCTGCTTTTAGTAGTCTCTTGCTCAGATTTATTACAGATATTTGTTGTACAACATCAAATAAAGAGGAGACAGCCTCTCCGGCTTAGTTCTATGCCTGCCACTCTCTTTGGAATGTATTTTCAAGATGATGAAGTGCTAATTGTTTGTGTGCCAGTAATAACAAAGTAATAGCTTTAACTCCATTTGTTTCACATTTGCTGTAAGAATGTCAAACAGATGAAGTGAAACGACTCCAGTTTTACAATCAGTTGGGCCAACACCCTAGAATTATTGTACTTCAAAATCTGTCGTTGAGCTAAACACAAAGATTTTTATTAAGAAGTTGACATTGTGGAGATACACAAGTCATGCTACATGTTCTCTGTGGAGTAATATAAACGCAGTGCCATTATGGTAGATAAAATATCTTTGAAGCTTCTAGCCTTGACTGTAAAACCAGTGCTGATGTTTCCATCATGCAGAGGAGCAGATGGAGCAGAGACATCACAGGCCTTGGTGCTCCTAAGGCGCTGTACTGTTACCCTGCTCATTTTGAAGGTACTGCCCTGTTGGGATCTTGGCTGTTTAGTCTTTATTTTCATGTTTGTTCTAAACCAAAACCGTTTTTTTTTTGCTGTGATTAAAGTCAAGACCAGAGGCAAAGAGGAACATATGGTTTAAGCAACGTAACTATTAGTCATCACTTTAATACCTGTATAAAACTTTACAAAGTGAATAAGAGCTGGCAGATCGAAGTGTTATCCCATTCAGCTTGTTTGTTATTGCCTCGCCTCTCATTAATATCATGCTGTTGGTAATTATATCTTTCTTTCATTTGAGCTAGACTCAATGTTTTCTCTTTCTCCTTATTTATCTCCTTCTTTTGCATGTCATATGCTGGCCAACACACAGCACTGTCCAAACCCTGCAGATCCAGGCAAGGCGTTTTATTTGTATGGCACTATTCAAACACAAAGACAATTCAAAGTGCTTTACATAAGCATAAACATACAAAACAATTCAAACAGCAAATACGACAACAGATTAGACCAACTGGCGTACTTTTCTATTCGCCCAGACAACTAGAATTAAGTACCACCCCATGTCCACCTCCTCTGACGATACAAAAAAAACCCCTCTGTAAACAGCTTATTAAAAGAACATCTGTCCACCTCCAAATTACTTCTCTAAAAAAAGCTCAGCCTTTGTTTTGACCACACCACTTAATGCACTTGGGAGACAAGAGGAATTTCAAGTCTAAATAATGAGCCAATGAGCTTGACCTGGTTTTGGCCTGACAAATGATGCTAACAGCTACTGAGGGTTCTCAGTTGCTGTAGGACACTGGGGTCAAGGATCAGGGTCATTTCCTCTCCAGGGAGAACCTGGACTGCATATTGACCAAGCAGTAGCAACTAATTGACGGATGCATTTTCAGACAGTTAGAATGCAAGAAGACTCCTTTCCGCTATTTGCCAGGCCTCAAAGAAGACAAAGTAAAACTCCTGCAATGGGAGCTGTTGGCTGGAAAATGAACAAAGCTGAACTGGAAGTAGTCGCAGTATGTTGATGCTCAAATCACACAGGGTTTGTAACCAACATCAAAGTATGTGACAAGAGCATTTGTGAGGTCCTGCACTGATGTTGAGCGGTATAGGCATGCCGCGCAGCGGGCATTCCAGTTCATCTCAAAGGGGCTGGATGTGGTTGAGGTCCAAGGTTTGTACAGGCCAGTCGAGGTCTTCAACACCAAATGGGCAAAGCCATTTCTTTACAGACCTGGTTTTGTGCCCAGGGGCATTGTCATATTGAAACAGGAAAGGGACTTTCCCCAAATGGTGCCTTTACATTGACAGGACACTATTGTCTCAAATATAATTTCCCCTGTGGACCAGGTCGTCCCCATGCTCATTCCACCACTGAACTTTACATTTGCCCCAAACTGTTCAGGCAGGCTGCGTTCTTCTGGCATCTTCCAAACCCAAAAGTGCCAACAAACTCCCTAAAATACTTAACCAAACAAAAGTATTTTCCTACATATAATGTATCAACATATTTCAAGATACAGGATAATTAGCTTTCATAGGTCAACACACTGTCTTCTTTTGCCCCTGTATGTATGACTAACGGGAACCTTTTTAGGTACCACTTACTAAAAGTTGCAGCTCTATGGTCTATGAATAGAGTTCACATTTCTACTAAAATAAACACATTGATCTCAGGTCATCCAGATCATTCTCATCTGGGTCAGCCAGGTCGATCAAGACTCTAAACAGTGACGGTCAACTGGCGCCCTTGAAGCGTCCACACTTGAGTCAATGAATGGACCGGACTGCAAGAGTATTGGCCAAGGGTGTGCTCTTCAAACTGTAGCAAACAACTTGCACTACGGAGCCAAAGCAGATGGTATCACTCAGACGCCCCCCCCCCCCGCCTCAGCCTACATCCTCCCTCCGTAGGAACAGTTTGGATAAGCCACATAAGTATCTCCTATGTGATGAATACAAACGTGCCAAACCCTCCCCTGACTGCAAAGCCATGGCATTCATCACTGGAAAAGTAGGAATTAGGATTTTGATTTCTTTATGGCTTGAGGGGCTGACAGGATGAATATGAAAAGGTCACAGGATGATGTTCAGCTGCAGGTGTTGATCCTTTAGTTGCACCTTCACACATTTGTTGCTGTTTTTCTGGCTTTTTTTTCCTCTTATTTTCCCTGTCTCTGTCTCTTTCTTCCATACTCAGCAGTCAGAATTTTTCTATTCCTTTTCTCCTCCTGTTTTTCTCGTCTGGCAGCAGCCATGATGAAAATAGCCATGTCTAAAGGTCCTACTTGGTGTGTTGATTAAGTCGGAAAGAAGCTTTCAACCATCCTTTCTTTTACTTCTTTTAATTGATGATTGATTGCTTCTATCTTTCTCACCCACAGTATTTCCTCTCCTCCCTGTCATTCTCTTCTTTTCTTTCTTGAACCCTATTGCTCATTCATCATTGCATTATTCCCACTGAGAATTCACCAATTCATCTTCTTTCCACCTTTTCCACAATGAAGTAAGAACTCAACCTACTCTCTAAAAGTTCAGCATCGAAGGCTGGGCATGGTGGCGGCAAGCTGCCAAAATCAGCCAGTGTATTTTTTTTGTCAGCCCGTAATTCCTCTGACACTTTGGTCTGAGGGCAGTATCTACAGCTGGTTAAACACAGCTTGAGGTAAGCCGAAACAATGTGCCGTTTACACTGAGCCTCGCAGCATTTGACCTCTGTGAACATCCCCTTTTACCACTAGGCGTTAGTTTCTTTAATTAACTTAAAGGCAGGGTAAGGGAGATTTGCTTCCAAGATTTTTTAAACACTATTAGGCATCACTTGTAAAGCCTCTATGTGATGTGCTATTTGGTCACTGTGTCAACCTTTTATATGTTACTCTCAGCTTTTTCCATTTGACTTTTGCCTTTAAGAATCTCTAGACATAACCCTGCAGTGAACTCAGCATCTGAAGAAAGACAACTGTTAAGAATACAAAACTTGATGTTCTAGAAAAAAACAGGTTACAATATTGTGAAGGCTCCTTGCACCCTCTTCCCTCTGTAGTCTGCGTGTATTTTTTGTGTCGTTGAGGTTTCCTTGAAGCAAGCTCTGAACTTGGAGTGACAACTTTTTGGGAGCGTTGGATACCTCATAGGTGTTTTTGGCTTGCTGAACAGACCAATATGTTTGTATCTGTACTGAAGTGTAGCCTATTTCAAATTGTCATTTGCATAATCTGTATTCTGAGTACATTAGGGAGCATAATGAATGCACAGGCCCAGGAGAAAGTGGAACTCTAGTGATACAGATGTTTTTCTCTACCTTTATACCTAAGCAGTAAGGAAAATAGTTTTCCTTTGAGTTTCAATTCTTTCTTGTTTTATTCAGTAGCAAAAACATGCACCTTCAAAACGGCATGTTACTCAGATATGCTGAAAAGTGACCCGCGGGGCTTTTAAGTGAAAAATTAAGAAAAAACTCAGCAAATATTCCGCTTTACAAAGGTGATACTGTTCTCTTTGCCGACACTGCCAAGTCGGTGCCCCATATTAAGATGGAAGATAAGAATTGTAAAGGAGCAGGGAGCTGGCGACTGTGTGTGTGTGTGTGTGTGTGTGTGTGTGTGTGTGTGTGTGTTTGTGTCTCTGTGTGTGTGTGTGTGTGTGTGTCTGTCTGTCTCTGTCTCTGTGTGTCTCTGTCTCGGTCTCTTTCTCTCTGTGTGTGTGTGTGTGTGTGTGTGTGTGTGCGTGTGTGCGTGTTTCTCGGGTGAGACAGGCAGGAGTAGTACTTGGCTCCACTGACCTCACCGGCGAAACTATTTGGCCTTCGGCTCTCTGCAGCCTTGGACCTACCAGCTTGTACCGGCACACAGAAAAAAAGAGCCTTATCAGTGACCTCAGTCCTGGCCAGTGTTGGCTTATATGGGCACACTCCAGAGCTTTGAATCACTGGTCCACAGCAAAACAACTTAAAATCTGCAGGGACAGTTTGAATTCCTCTGTTACTGACTCAAATAGATTCCTGTACTCAGTGTTGACTTGTGTTGCTGTCCAGTTTTAGTAGAAAGTAACGGTTATTTGAGTGTAACACAACCTTGAAGAAATGGGAAAGGCTCTGTAAGTGGGATATAAAGTTATTCATGAGTTATGAACATGAATCATGACACTACAAGCTTATTCTGTCCTGACCTGCAATGAAACCCATCCTCCTGGATGCTACACTTATTAGGAAATCATTATATGCTCTTCTTCCACAGTCTGTTGGAGTCACCCAGAGACCTTTTTAACCCTTGTAAAACCTACAGCAGTGCTGCCGTTAAACCCCAGTGTAGCGTCAGCCAGTCTTCCCAGGCAGACGTCTGTTTTTCCATGACATACTTAGAACTGATTTTCATGCCAATTTAGGTAACACAAAATAGCACAACACAAAATTGGACTTAGAAGTGGGACATCTTTGGTTAATCAAATATTTGGTTATTTAAAAATACGATATTCTGATTGGCTGATATATATTTAAAAGAAAAATACAGAAAAACTGAAGTTATTGTTGCGTTCCCACTAAATATAATATGATAATAATTTGTTTTATTGTCACAACAAAACAGAGGAACATCAAAACATATTAAAGTTCTGTTGAATAAGATGTATAAAAATACAAACTTAAGATATGAAATTTAAAGTCCTTTGAACAAAAACAAAGCAGAAAAATAATCAGTCTACAACAGGGACGTTGTAGAGCGCCCTCTGGTGGACAAACTATCCAATGCAATTACTCATAAAATGGTTGACCGTCTGTTTCTATTTTAATTTTTAAATATTCATTTATCAGAATCATTTATTTGATTTTTTTTTTTAATCAGCCAATATGCATGTCAATACCGATAGTTTGGGAAATACCTAATAATATAAACTGCATAAAAAATTATAAAGCCTGACTGATATGTTGGCCCGCCTCTAGTTTACATGTATTATTTGACTTAACTTTGCATCGTCTATAAGCTGTTTGCATTTGCACAAAACCGCAAGTGACTCGGGTCTCACAGAAGACAGTTTTCAACCAAAAGTCAGTGAATTACAGTAAAAGCTTTCCTCTGCATACATCATTGTACATTAAATGGGCAGTCTATAGGACCACCGGCTGAGAAGAAGCTGGTCCGCCTCACTACAGTCAACCCTACTCCCCATGGTAGATGTTGGATGAAACACAAGAATGTGCTCTGCTTACCACTCAGCCCCTTTCAGCCCAGTCCAGACCTCACTTTACCTGTCACACATAAGGCTCCCGTTGTGTGTGCAATGTGTGTAGTGCAGTGCTGGAGAGGTATAGAAAGAGAGACCTTTTTAAAGCTGCATTAAGTAAGATTTTTATGTAGTAAGCACATTGTTGCACCTTTCAAATTGCGTGGTCTCTGTTGGCCATATTTCCCGATATAAAGTAACCTTTATGTACAATGTTTGGCCATTGGCGGCACACATACAGTGATAATCTTGACAATGGCTTCATGACAACAGGCATGTATTCGACTTTTCATGGGGGATCTTGAGGTATTGCCAGGCCAGATGGGATATATAATCCCTCCCTGTGTGTTCTGGGTCGACCCCGAGGTATCGTCTCCGAGTTGGGAGTGTCTAGAATACCTCTGCAGTTACGCTTGCTGGAGCCATCATGTTCAAATGCCTAAACCACTTTAACTGGCTTCTTTTTTATTTTGGTTGCTTGTTTCCATTATCTGATTTCTTTTTTGTTCACTACTTAGCACTCCATTGTCGCCTTACTCAGCAAAGCTCTCGACCTACTGGTCAGTTTTCTTTCCTACCCTTATGGTCATGAAGGATGGGTCACCGAAAGAACGAGATCCAGGGTACAAGCGGCCGAAATGGGTTTCCTCAGTAGGGTGGCTGGCGTCTCTCTTAGAGATAGGGTGAGAACCACAGTCATCGGTGAGGAGCTCGGAGTAGAGCCGCTGCTCTTTTGCATCAAAAGGAGCCAGTTGAGGTGGTTCGGGCATCTGGTAAGGATTCCTCCTGGACCCCTCCCTAGGGAGGTGTTCCAGGCACATTCAGCTGGAAGGAGGCCTTGGGGAAGACCAAGGACTAGGTAGAGGGATTATATCCCCAGATCCCTTGCCACCACGATTACAGAAAAACAGGTGCATCACTGCCAACCCTGCACTTGTTGTAGTCACTTGTGAACAAGATCTTGAGCTACTTAATGCTTTTGGCACCAACTTCCTCCCAATCTGCAATGGGCAATCCACTGTTTTCTGTAAGAGGAGGACAATGCTTACTGATTCCAACCACTTCATCCAATGCACGTTGGAAGTCATGATCCAATAAAGCCAACAGAACTAAGTAATTGGCAAAAAGTAGATACGCTGAGGTCACCAAACTGGATAATTCTCAACTGTGCCTACCCTTCTGTCCATGAAATTACAACCAAATCAGTGACAAGGCCCTCAATCTGTAGAATAATGAGTCCCATCTCCTCACATCTGGGAGTCTCGCTTGGTGGTTTCAATACTCCAGCTGGCATCAATAAGAATGAGACACTACCTCATTATTCTGCGGTGGGTACAGGGAATCATTTCTTGGAGCAGAAATTGGCAGATTGGAGCTGGATAAGATTCACTTGTTTAACAATGGCACAAAGAGGTGTGCCTTTTTGGGCCACAATTGCAATGTGGTGTTCCCCTTAATTTCAAGACTTAGAAGTTAGTCATTTTGCAGAAGGTTGCTTTTAAAGAGTGTGGCTGTTGCTGCACTTAACATATGCATAGGCTAGAAAACCATTGCATTGTCGTTCTCATTGTACAAATACAATTACTGCAATTAAAAAAAACTGATTAGAAAACATCACAAGATACATTGTTTTCAGTCTTGAAATGTTTATTTGAGAACATTCTAACAACAAAAATGTGAATGACTCAGTCTGTGACCAAAGCCACTTCAACACCAGCTCTCCATCCAGCTTATCATATCCTCCTTGCAGGATCAGGTATATTATTTATACTGGTTCAGCTACTGTGGAATTTCCCCGAAAACATTGAATGTTTAGGATTTGTTTCCCTTTACGCTGACGAGGTAATTGCATTTTCTTTTATTTATTTTTTTTCTCCCAGCCTGGGAACTAATTGCTCACGTCTGAATAATCAGACCCCTAGCACAATGCTGAAGCAGCCCTTTTCTTACTGGGATTAGAGCTCTGCGTCAGGGTTAACTGGGGACACGGGCAGAGTTTTATTTGAGACAGTATCAGCTCTGAGACTTTTTAGAGAAACATTACTGAGCTAGGAGCATGTGTTGGGGAAAACTGATTGGTTATGAAATCCTGCAGATGTGGTTGGTGGTGATGTTTCTGGTAATGGCAAATGATTGCAGAATGCACTTGCACATTTCTGTAGTTTGTGTTCTCAGAAATAGTTTGTTTGTAAAGCCAACCAACAAGAATGAATGTGGAGCATACCTACTGTACTCAGCTTCAACGCTCTTGTGAAACTTGAAACACAATTCTGTAATTTCAAAAGTTCCCAAATGTTGGGAATGATCTCATCAAGTTTGAGCGGAGACTGATTGGCTCCTCAAATTAGTTCTGCATTTTTTTTTAAACTGCCATTGCCCTGATAAGCAAGGTCAAACAGTCTGTTGATTGCTTAGAAAGAGAAGAATGAGGTACAAAGAGATTAATCCAAATATGCATTCAAATACCCATGGAAATATGTTTGGCTGTGTTCCAGCAGTGAGGATGGCAGGGTTTGAAACGACTGATCCATATTCCCGTAACCCATCTGGCTCATCACACAAGCAGTTAAAATTGAAATTGCTGTCAAAGCTGTTTTTCATTTTGCGAGATAATCAGCTGTGTTGTCCCTTTGCAAGGCTATTAGAGCAGACACTCCTGTTGGCTTTATTGTGGAAAATGTCCTCCTACTTTATGAGGTCTGCTAGAGCCACCTGTTTACACTCAACTGTGTGACAGAAACAATTGTTGTTGTCATTGTACTTTTTTAATGTATGTTATGACCTTGTATATACATTGCACTATTTTTCTAGGTTTTTGAGAGGTCACCACCAACTTTGTCCATCGCTTTACATCAAGTGAGCTTCCTGGCCATTTTGACATTTTCTGAATTTTACCAAACTGAGAACAAGCCTCTTTTATACTTCTACAGTAACGGTGCACTAGGTAACCTCCCACTTTGGAAACCACACAGGGCAGCTCCAGGTATCTATTTGCATTTCCGAGCATATGAAGGAACCCATTGTAACTGTGCTTCCTAAGGACTAAATAGATGTAGGGTGAATTTACAGTTCCCAGTTGCAGCCCTGACTTTTGATTTAGGCTTATAGTTTCACCCTAATTACAAAAAAGTTTAAAAAAAAAATCTCTAAACGTTGTATTAGATGCAGTGGAGATGGTAATGAGATACCTACTTTGTCAACAGTTTTCTTTTGGCAAACAGTAGTTCCAATGAAAAACATTTACTGTGAGTTCAGTTTATATTTAGGACACTGATTCCAATAAGACATATTACTTGTTTTCAAGACAAACACAACTCCATTCACTTCCATTGCAAAGGGAGTGGAGACAGAGACACATGTAGAAAACATGAACAAATAAAACTAATACCAAAACTATCTGCATGGCTAGATATTGTTAGATCATTTTTATTTTTTTTATAATGTGGATGAACCCGACCTTTCAACAGAAAAATATATTTTTCCAAACAAATCGTCCCTAGTGCGTCCTCACAGTATTTGTATCCATGTGTTGCTCATATGGTTCAGTTGCTACAGAAAGGTGCTTGCAACACCATGGAATCTGTTTTTCCCATCGGTACCAATACATTGGTGCAATATCAACCACAAATTGTCTGTTTTGAATCAAACTTGTCTGAAAAGCTGCTTCAAATTGAACAAATCTGGTAGCTTGCTGACTTTGTGACATTCTTTGTGTTAGATGTGTCTCTTTTTGTGCGCATGGTAGAAACACGGGCCTTTGACTCTTATCTGAGCATGACTATCACATTCCTTACATACAGGAGTCACATACGCAGGTGCTACCTCATTCCTAAGATACAAGAATCTCTCATTTCTATTAACATGACGGCCACATTCCCAGGATTCAGTTATCACACACGCGCACACCATTTCTATTAGTAGAGTCCAAAGAATGAGACAGTGGGACATGACTATATCGTTCAGTGGACTAAGAAGATTGTGGGGTTCACTTCCTGTCTTGCTTATATAATGAAAATATACTTTGCTACACTGGTTAGCGTCTGCATAAATCTATGCAGTTCAGAGAGATTTTAAAAATATATACAGTATATTTATTTTGAGGGTGAGAACTAGATTTCTTAGCATCAGCAGTAAAATCTTGCCCCCTTTACAGAACATACAAATCATATCCAATTGTTTAAGCAAAATGCAACGTATGCCTGAAGTCAAGAAACGCATCATTACCGGAGCATGACATGTGTTTTTTCATACGCTATGCTGACACTTACAAGTTAAATCTCTGCCGTCTGACATTACTACAAATGAAAACAAGGGCCTTTGTTTCTGACATCACCCAGAACAAAATCCTTTCCATGGGCTGTGAGTCTTTGATCACAGCGAGAGCGTTAAATCTGCTCTTCTTAATGACTGCACTGACTCAGCGCTTTAGCTCTACACCAACAGAGCACCTTTGTGCTAAATGGGAGGCCTATAGCCTCACCTGGTCACACACATGCGTGTTTACGTTCTCAAGTTAAATACACAGGCTGTGTGGTCTCGGCAATTTACCTAAAAACGTCCCGCTTTTCACTACAACACATGGCTGACGTCACCGCTGCCCTGTCAATCAAACACTGTGAGCCTGTGGATGAAAGCATGTGAGGCGTCTTGTTTTGATCTACCTGAAGGAAAGATTTGAGGCCCCTTTGGAAACAGAGTTAATCTGTAGTTGTAGCAGACTAGAATGGAAATCCCGGTTTGAGTCTGATTTATTTGTCTAAAGTGGTTAGTTATTTAAATGTATTTAAACTGAGAGTGGAACATCTGGTTATCTGCAGTAGGCCTAAGTCTCTTCACAAGTAAACGGGTGGCTACAGGCATGGTCTTTTACAGTATGTTCAAGCCTCTTAACTATATTGACTATAAACCAAGTGTGCATAACAATACTTCAATATGTCTATGAGGTATTTCCTACATTCAAAGCCATTGGATGTAATGGATGTTTCTGTTTTTTTGTTAAAAACAAGTTATTGCTGCCTGGTAATGCAATTCTTAGCAGGTGTTATCCCAGTTGTGGCATTCAGGGACACTCAAGACATTAAATATGTCAAAGTCAGCTGGCAAGAAGTAACCTTTTATGCAAGAAATGAACAAATTCACATTACTGTTACAACACAGTTTCAGTTTTAATGGGCATATTGGTTTAATTTCCCCATCATAGCTCATTATTACAATATTTTCTTTTCATAAGCATAATAAAATGTACAGTCTTTGGAGCTTTAGACTCCATCGTTTTAGAATCATTTGTAAAAGGCGTAAGGAAGCCAAGACAATCCCCCCGATGGAGTTTAGACACTGGTGGCGGCGGCAACGGAGCCGAAGACCAGACCCAAGGAGTCAACAGAGCGTCCCACAGGAGGACGACCCAGGCTGCCTTTGGGTGACGATGACTGGAGGTGGAAGGGGAAGGGGAGGTGGAGCGTTGCACGCTTTGCCTGAAATGACAACTGACAGCAGCAGGGAGAGAAACAGATTTAAAGCAGGGTTGTGACGCTGTGATTTGCCCTTGGAATTTGTGGCCAATTCTGTTTGGTTTACAGGAAGGTGAACGCCTCCAACAGCTGGTTGGCTTTAGGAAGAGAGCAGGGATTAAGTGTTAGGTCCTCCTGAAAGAATTTACACTGAGCTACATATAAAGTTTTGTGCGTGTGTGCGAATGCTTGTACATGTGTCTACAGTACATGCACATACAGAGGTGCACTCGCTGAAAAACAGGTTCTAATCTGAGTACCTGTCATGTGGAGTTAAAGATGATTGAGGTTTGATTAGATTCCCTTTAACTCAGTCTCTCATTAGATGTGACAGCTCATTACAAACAGCTGTGGACTGACTGACAGCCGAGTGACTCTGGCCGGCACCATTTAGAGCAGTCCAAATTGCTGTGTCCATCATCACCACATTATTATGACCTTTCTGTTTAAGCCCTATTTCTGTATCTTAACATTGCAGCTAAGTCCAAGCAAAACGCACATGTTTCCCCTTGACCTGGAACTGTTATATGGTATACACCTTAGCCAATCTTACAGGGCCCATGATTCCTGTAATGTGTCCAAAACCTGAAAAGCTCCTGCAGTTTCTATCCGTAACCCTGAACTTAAAATCAAATGTCCCATAGCATGTGCTGTAGTGATTACCAGAAGGTACTGTCATTGGTGAAAGAAATATTCAGTACTAATAGCACACTATAAAGGTCCTGCATTGCAAATGTTACTTAGGTAAAAGTATCTGTCATTAGGAAAATGTACTTCCAGTATTAAAAGTAAAAATACTCATTGCAGAAAAATCCTTCCATTTTAGAAACCGTTGTGTGTTTTATCGGTTAATCATTTCAGCTAGACTTGCAAGCATATATATTGTTGGGCAGTTTAATTTGTGATTAAACGTCATACTTTATAAACTACATATTTTTTGTGTGCAAAAATAAAAATTTTAAAAGTACCCAGTAAAGCCCAGCCGATATATTGGCGGGCCGATATTAGGCATTTCCTGATCTATCGGTATCACCATTTATAATGGCCGATTAAAGAATCATTTATAATGACAAATAAATGATTCTGACAAATGTTAATGTGTTTTTGTTCAAAGAACTTTAAGTTTTATACCTTAAGTTTGTGTTTTTATACATTTTATTTATCAGAACTTAAATATATTTTGACTAACTAAAGGCGCCAGGTTAATGTAGTGGAGTAAAGAGTACAATATTTCTCTCTGAAATGTAGCGGATCTGAAGTAGAAAGGTGCATAAAAAAGAAAAGTACCCCTACTTCAACACTTTGTACTTCGTACATTGTACTTAGTTACATTCCACGTGTGTGTGTGTGTGTGTGTGTGTGTGTGTGTGTGTGTGTGTGTGTGTGTGTGTGTGTGTGTGTGTGTGTGTGTGTGTGTGTGTGTGTGTGTGTGTGTGTGTGTGCGTGCGTGCTTTTATTAGGTCTAAAGATGATATCAGTAGTGGTGCACAAAGTTTTTCCCTGATGTTTTATTGAACACAGCATTTTGTGCTGTGGTGTTTGTTTTCATCTGTTTTCACTCAAAATGGAGCTCCAGTTGTTCCAGTTTAGCTGTGTATTTATCTCCAGGCATATTTTGGGGCAACATACAACTCTTATGCATTTCGGCCCTTGCAATATTTCACTCAGTAAACGTACCAGCTAAGCGGTCGTAACAGTTGCGTCCCATCCTACAATATTTTTAATAACCAATTTAATCTGTGCAGTTGTGCTCTCAGTCATTTTATTGAGAAGGTCTTTTTCTCACAAAAGGAGAAAGGCCGTTTCATTGTAAAATGGCATTCCTTGTGTCTTTGAAGTAGTGTTTATATAAGAGTGGGGGGGACTGCACTTTCTGCCATTCATAACTCACAAATCTTCCTTTTACATGATTGTTTTATGAAGTAGTTTGCAACAGTCTGCTACACACACTTGGCATTACACGACATTGTGGGCTACGCCTTCCTCATGTCATCACATGCACCGATTACACCCGTAGTCGCTGTCTGCAATAAAATCACAAGTAAAACTCATCTCCATGTATTTTGCAAGCCCGTTGTCCAACACATCTTCCTTTTCAAGAAAAGGGAGTTCACCAGGTGCTATTCCTCTGGGATTGAAAGACTTGATCACATGGCAGCATCTTGAACTTCATTCATACACCTTGAAGTTATTATGTTAAACACTAGCTAGATGACGTGCTGGATCTCCCGAGCCTTCCTCGCCCCCTCTGCTTTCTTTCTCTTACCCTGTTCCAGTGCAGATGGTGCTCGGACTCAGCCAAGGCTGATTACACTGAGAAGTCACACCCTGACCCAAATTACTCAGGTTTCCCCACAGCTGACAACTGCTCTGCTTTCATTATTCTCATTATTCTTAAGATGAGGACATTCATCAATACAGATATCCACATTTCTTCAACATGATCAGCTGTTTGCTTACAAATATGTCGTCGCAATGATGCATGACACGGGACAACCACTGATTGCTCTCGTGGGTTCCTGCTGCATCATGAGAACTTAAGCGATTGCAGGCGGTGAGTCTTAGTCGCCATGGCGATCGGTTCAGCTGTTTAGTCTCTTGACCCAGTGGCGGAACATCTGCAGTGAGGTCACTTTCGGGCAAAGACGGAGCGAAGTGACAGGCTGAGCTGTGGGAATGTCGGCCGAAACACTTTGGCTGGACTTCCCCACTGACAACACGGGGGAGGTATGGCGGCTAGCGGCGAGGCAGCCAACAATCCACTCATCAATTTCTCATTCTAGGCTTCTTTGGAATCAGAAATGGAGCAATAAGTATTTGGAAATAACTGTCTCACTTCTTGTTTTAGCGTGCTTAGATATCTCTGCATCCGCCTAAGGAAATAAGTCGGTGAAAGTTATGACAATCACAGGAAGTCTTTATTAAATCTCTCTCAAGAGAAATAAAAACTAATTACAATCTTTTTCTGTCCATTTTGGCCTTCAGCCCACAAGTCAACGTTTTACAAACCCAAACAGCTTTCCAAATAAATTCCAGACAAATTCTAAAATGCCCGTCTGTCATTTTAGTGCGAATGAGGAAAACTGAGCTTTTTGTAAACTCACACAGCTATTAATGTGTGTGCACATTTAGTTGTCTGTGGATGTAGTCTGAGAAAATAAGTCTGAGGAAGAAGAAGTGCAACACTCCAATACAACTGTAGCTCTAAACTACAATCCTGCTAAGTCTAAACATTCAGCTACAGTGGAGGTTATACAGCAGAGCAGTGTGAGTTGCACTTCATTGTTACTTTTTAATTGCCACAGTCTGTAGGGGTTCCAATTCAATTAATGCACGGGCAATGGAGTGTGCCTCTCTTCCTGTCTTCATGCGGGAGGCCACACAAACACGCACGCACACACACACACATACACACACACACACACACACACACACACACACACACACACACACACACACACACACACACACACACACACACACACACACACACACACACACACGCACACACTCTAAGCCTCCATTTACAGGAGCTGCCACTGTGCAGCACGTGTGTATTAGTCTAACCTAATGCCTTCCAGATGCCAAGCCTCTACACCCTGCTGCCCATACACTCTAAAAGAACACACGATTGTTCCAGGGGTCTTCCCACTAAGGAGAGCCAGGTGTAGATGGGACTGTAAGTGTGTGTGTCTGGGCAAGTGGAGGTGAAAAGAGATATTTTTGGTACTGTGGGTGAGCATAAGTGCTTGTGTGTCTGTCAGAGAGACAATAAGAGCACATGCTGAATGGTGTGCTTGAGAACTTGTGAATGTGTGCGCGCACTTAATTTGTCCATGCAGGACCAAAAGAGAGTAAGCGAGTGCATTCAGGCGTGCATACAGTTATGGTGAGATGACATGGGTGGGGGGCTTTAGACAGATGGAAGCCCCTTCTCACCTTCTTGGCAAACTTTATGGGGTGTATCTGACAAGTTGTCACACTTTAAAATGTCTAAAGATGGAGGCGGGGATGGCTGAAACCGCCCGGATTGTCTCAAACGATCCATAATTCACAGCAGACCATTGCTCTGAACTCTAACTCCATAGTCAAATTCAAATGTAATATGTATGCAAATTAAAGAAAACCTGAAAAAAACACTACATCCAATATAGCAATATTCAAATGCAATAAATTTCCTAATTTATTTTTTTCAGTCTCGTAGGAAATAAAAAGATAAATTATATGATGACTTTACCTCCCACACTGTCTGTGGAATGCTTTAATTTCTAGGATAACATATCAGTCATCTGACCCATGGCTGGATTAACCCACTAGGGGGCCCCAGGGCAAAAAAATGAGCTGTAGGTCGACCATTGCCTCTTTATAGATTGTGTACCCTGTCACCTCAGAGCATCCGTCAAACACAGAAGCACACGGCACACTGCACATGGCAGCTTCACAATGTTTTGTCTCGCCGCAGATACCAAGCAGTGCTCTCGCTGCCTGGCCCCAGGTTTGCTGCGTATTAAATTACAGCGGCAATCAGATGCCCCACAAGGTTACTAAGGGCTATGTACCATGTAAAAATACTTTGGAAAAGGCCTTAAGTTTCTGGAATAATCAAATACTTAACGGTCTTTATAATTTTGATACATTTTAGCGTGCAAATTCCCAGAAGAATTTGCACTTGATTAACAGAGACATAGTGAACCTGGGCTTTTGCCACCCTTGAGGTCCCCTTTTCTCTGACTTTTGCAAATCCCCATACATGTAGGAAAATACTATAATGGGGTTATTAAGTGGTCATTCATAGCCCATTATTCAGAAATTAAAGGACTTTTACTACAGTTCAGGAGACTCCTGAAGGGATGCTGCAGGTGCTCCCGGACTAACGGGATTTATCATACACTACACCACAGTAATTGAATGCAGTGCAGATAAAAGAGGCTTTTGGAACCAACAGACAAATAGGAAATGCATGAAATGCCATATTTTGCACCAGTGAACTTCAGTTTACCCTTGGCCACCATGTTGTTTCCATATGACTAAACGGCAGCAATTAGTTATCTTGTACCTTTCTGTTTGCTGACTTTTTCAGCTCAGTTTATTTTTTTCTTAAGGTTAAGGTGTCAGTAATGATGAACTCTGTGATACATTTTGTTGCAAGAGAAACGTCATTTCTCTTCCCCTCCTCTAATATGCTTTCTGTGTTGTTGTTTTTTGCAGAACGTGGTCCCCAGGAGGCCTTGGACCTGACCGAGTTGATCGGCGTTCCCCTTCCTCCTTCCGTCTCCTTTGTAACGGGTTTTGAGGGTTACCCCGCTTACAGCTTCGGCCCGGACGCCAACGTGGGCCGCCTCACAAAGGCGTTCATCCCCGACCCGTTCTACTATGACTTTGCCGTCACGGTCACTGCTAAACCTACCACGCGGCGTGGGGGTGTCCTGTTTGCCATCACAGATGCCTACCAAAAGGTACAGGCCACTCCTCTGGGTATTTTTCACTTTCCTTTTTGTTTCTATAGCACAAACCTTTCTGAATGTAAGGAAAGAAAGTAAATCATGTCCAACTTTTGTTTGTATTTTGGAAGGTTGTGCACTTAGGTATAGCGCTGTCCGAGGTAGAGGATGGCTCCCAGAGAGTCATATTGTACTACACCGACCCAGGAACAAGAGGGGGGACCCAGGAAGCAGCTTCCTTCAAAATGGGAGACTTGACGGGAAGATGGGCGAGGTTTACCCTGACTGTGCAGGGGGCAGAGGTGGGTGTGCTGTGTTCAGTTCCCTTTGTGTGGGTAAAGATGCTATGTGTGGCATTTCGGCATCAATAAATCATAAGTAAATTGACTATTTTAATAACAATTGTTGGGAGTCACACATGCGCAGTATCAAGTATCTTCGGGCCTCGGCTCTAACTAGCTTGGTTTGAGGGCTTGCCAGACTAGCAGCTAGGTAAACCTTACAACGTGTGTTACAAAGGGACATGCAATGTTTATTTATTATGTTAGCTGTTAAATAAAATGTCATAAAATCAGAGATGGGAAGTAACGGAGTACAAATACTGTTACTGTACTCAAGTAGATTTTCTGATATTTTTACTTTACTTACTACTTATTTGTGGCGACTTTTTACTTCTACCCTTACATTTTAACACAAATATCGGTACTTTCTACTCCTTACATTTACAAAATTGGCTCGTTACTTTAGTTTTGTACAAGTGGTCGTCTTATCGGAGAATAGCGCGGACACGGCCACACACCGCGAGCGGGTGCGCGCGCCACACGGAGAAAAAAGTGAGAGAAAAGAAAAAGAGGCAAGCTGTCCGGAGGATAACCAGTGAGATTGTGGTGTGAGTCTTTGAGAAACTGTAAGTTGTATAACTCATGTTGTCAGTTCACTTAAGCCTGTTACTGGTCTATAGTTCTTGCACATTAAAGTAAGTTAGCTAGGGGGTTTGGTGTGTCTTCACTGTTAGCTCGTGGTTTTGGTGTGGTTTCACATGTAGCTGGGTTACACGTTGGTCTTCATGAAGCATCACACTTTCACCAGCTTATTCGCATGAGTTTTTTTTTTTTTTTTTTACACAACTTCAGATTCTGTAATTCAATTGACAAGTGGATGGAACCTTAGCTAGAGAGAAGTTGTCTCCGTCTGTTTTAACAGATACACCTGGGGCCAAGTTGGACACCAGAATCAGCTTTCCAGTCCTAATCTAGTCCTCAACTTTCACATCATTTTACTGGAGTTTTTGTTATTATTGTTTATGTCATCAATACCATATTCAATCTAAATGGATGGGAATATATCTACTGTACGTTGCATTTGACGCACGACTAAGATAACTCAACAGATTCAGCATTCATTCACAGTAAATCATTGAGGCTTGATGGCGCTAACGTTAGCACATGGTAGTATGGATGGCGCTAACGTTAGCACATAGTAGTATGGATGGCGCTAACGTTAGCACATAGTAGTATGGATGGCGCTAACGTTAGCAATAGTAGTAGGATGCGCAACGTTAGCACATAGTAGTAGGATGGCAACATGATTGAAAATGAAGAAAAAAGGGCAGACAAGCAGCAATACATTCCCATCATCCCTCGACTTATCTGAAAGAGATGTAAACAGTAGCATCAAGAAAGACTCCTGGCCAATGTGCTGGGGAACTCCTCATTCATGCAGTTTGTTATTCATATTTAATCCTTTTTTTCTTTCAGAAGCCATATTGAGCACACGCACATACATGTAGATTCATTTACATGTTAGGGGGAAGATTAAAAATAGAAACTGGATCTGTGAATTCTTACAGATAACAACTGAATTCATATCTTGCTAATGAGTCAGAATCTTATTAACCAGGAGTCCCAGTGTCTGTCATAATAATAATCATATATGTTATGTTTTAGGCCTATTGGCAGACATCCATTTAAAATGTAGCCATTGCCATATAAAGACGTACCCTCCATGTCCACTGAAGTTCCTCAGCGTCTCTCTAGTAACATTTGTGTGCTCCAGGTAGCTTTGCAAAAAATATTGTTGTCATTCTAAGGCTACTTTTACTTTTATACTTTAAGTAAATTTCCAAGCCTGTACTTTGTTACTTTTACTTGAGTAAAGAAGTTTAATCAGTACTTTGACTTTTACCAGAGTATTTTTTAACACAAGTATCTGTACTTCTACTTAAGTACGGAAAGTGAGTACTTTTCCCATCTCTGCATAAAATGTCCATTTATATGTAACTGCAGGGAAAAAAGTCTCTTCTACACTTGTTCATCTTGATATAAATTGCTGTAAAAAGGTTTAAGTGTGCATGCATGCAAAATCCTTCACCCCCACTGCCATCATCATACTGAACATACATAGCAACATATCCCGCTCCATTCTCTCTTTCTCTCTCTCTCTCTCTCT
This sequence comes from Etheostoma spectabile, assembly GCF_008692095.1. Lineage (NCBI taxonomy): Eukaryota > Metazoa > Chordata > Actinopteri > Perciformes > Percidae > Etheostoma > Etheostoma spectabile. Next base: position 6,360,717 of record NC_045754.1, read on the forward strand.
CTCTCTCCATATATACCGGTGTGTATATTATATCTAATATATATATATATATATATATATATATATATGTCAAAGACAAATTTCTGTTTTTCAAATTTCAAGTTTTTCTTATCTTACGCCCCCCTATGCCCCCTTTTCACTCAGGTGCGTCTCTACATGGACTGTGAGGAATACCACCGAGTTGCCTTCACCAGGAGCCTGCAGCCTCTGACGTTCGAGGCCAGCTCAGGGATCTTTGTAGGGAACGCTGGGGGTACGGGCCTGGCGAGGTTTGTGGTGAGTCTGGATGGGACTGGGTCTATTGTTGTGTGCGTTTAAGTGTGTGCACATATAACTACTCTGCATCAGTGCTGGGAACATCGTCATCTATTGCCGAGAGCTGGGTTTCTTTGTGCCGTTAATCCCTGATTCCTATTGTCAGTGGGTTTGGATCAATGGGTTGAGGATAGATGTCAAACCCATTGCTAGTTGCAGGAAC
>NC_045754.1:6361204-6380940 GCF_008692095.1 Etheostoma spectabile
TTTGGGCTGTTGCCTATTTTTTACATTTGAGACATGAACACAATAGTCTTTGTTGGCAGCTTTATGACCACCACAGGAGACAAGGAACGAATGACCGCATGTGTTTATGAGCACTGCCTTATCCTCTGAGAGCTCATAAATGACAAGCTGTGTGTGATTTACATTTTTGGAATATAGCTGATCTCTTGTCTGAGCCTCTTGTCTTGAGTGACTTACACTGGATGCATCTGTGAGTGTAAATGCCAATTCTTTAATTAAAAGAAGTAGAATCAAACTATAGTCAGGATGTAATAGTGGCGGTTCCAATCCCAATGTTAAAAATATCCCTGTGTGGTCACGATGAGGGTGTGTGTGATAGATAAGTGCTGAGAAATCAGATCCAAGAGAAGAGGGAGCAACACATGCAATGCTGTATTCTGCTCTCAGTGCTCTTGTAAAAGAAAAGAAACCAGTAAATCCGGCAGCACTTTCCTCTCAATCATCTATGATTTGTAATTGCAAGACAAGGCTGTGCCTGTCCCAGTGTAACATCAGGGATGACTAGGAAAAAATAGTTGAGCGTAAAGGGAATACCGTTAATTTATAATGCTATATGCATGGGATAAGCAAGTAGTTGATATTTATCTGAGCAAGAAACAAAATGTTTCCAAGTTATCAAGATGATATATCTGAGACTTTTCCAAAGCACTGTGAGAATATACAAGTGTCAAAAGGGAAGAGCTAAGCGCATATTATAAAACATGGCAAAAAAAATCCCTTTCTGAATAAATCAACTCGTGGCCGAGGGCTAAACCAGAAAAAATACATGACTTGTGACCTTTTCAAACAAAAACCAGGCCTCTTCAATGCTGCCTCTGTCCTCTTCTTCTCCTCTGATTTGCAGTTATATAAGTTCATGTGACAGACAAACTACAAGATATTTCTTTTCCAGGACAGTGGAAAGAAAGAGTTTTCCCTCTCATTAAGATTTTATTAGCGAAATCTGAGAAGAGTTTCAAAGAAATCCAATGAGCCAGGGAGGGAGAACATGTGTTGATTCAGGATCTTTTGGTCTCACGGGGGAGTTCATTTTGTTGCTGGAACAATTTCTAAAGTAGCTACCGACTGTGCTTTAAAACCAACTCTGACGTGAGTATTTACCTCCATGACGAGCTTTAAGTTTCATTTCAGATTAAAATCGCCTCATTCTATCATTCAAAATCCTCTTGATTTTGACAGGAATGTTTTTATTTTCTGAAAAGGTTGATACCCATTTGTTTTGACTGTTTTGACTTTTAAGGACTTTGTATTGGCTTGGTAGGGTAGAAGGGACACTGGACCGTTGAGTTGTTTGTCCTCATAGCATTATAATTCAATTTGGTATCATTTTAATTAACATAGAATTACTATCAGTTTATCCCACGAGTCTTAGCTGTTGCATTCTGTCAAAGTCTCGTGGGAACAAAGTCACATATGTTGCATCTTTACTAAAATACCAAAGTATCTTTAATAGTCCTCCTGTTTTGGGTCTTAATGCTAGGCTTATATGGATCTAGTTCCATATTTGTAAAAGCAGAGTAAAAATCTTCAGCCCAGCTTCCAACATGTCCTCACTCTCCCATCGCGTAAAATACAGACGCTTGGTCATGTGCCTTTGGCGTTTGTTATTCACTCTAAAAGTCTCCTTTAGCGCCGGGACTCTTGGCGTCACTTTTGACAGGGACGTACTGACTGACATGCAGCACAAGAACGGGATAGTTAGGTTTATGAAAAGCTTGTGGGCGGGGTTATAAAATTTACGTTTCAGTGACACGTGGGACAAGTACGGGACATGATCTCCGGTCTCCTGGGTGAGAGTCCTGTGTTGTTTGACCCATCCACCACCCCGACCAACCTCCTAAGGCTGCATTTTGGTCTTTCATTCTGCTCGCTACCGTTGTCGCTCGTAATACTATTTCGTCTTACAGCTCCTCAGTCGCACAGATGCTGTGCCCGGTGCGTTCCATACAGACGCTGAAGGGTGCCTTTTGCATCGTATCTGACGCTGAGAGCCACTGGCCAAGCTTCCGTATGTTACGAGTTGCAACTTCACCCAGTCCCAAGGTGCATGGAAAAGGGAAAAGGTTTGGGTTCTTCGGGACCAAACATAAAGATTGCGGGGGCGGCCGGTTTTAATGGGGATGCGTCTGGTAGTGGGCGGCCCGAAAATAGACGGCGGGTCTTGGGATTTAGGAGCGCTGCTCCTGATCAGTGCTGTATCCGACTGTTAGGTTCGTCTAGCTTGGTTTTATAAGAAAATCAGCAACACACACGGTGCATCCAGTTAAACACCAGGCAAAGATTCTAACACTCTTTTACTCTCTTTCACTCTTTTTCTCTCTCTCTCTCACTTCTTTCCCGGGCCACTGTGCCCCCCCCCCTTTTCCTCCAGGGAACCAATCAACAGGGACTTTAACATGAAATTGGTTAGAGTGAATGAATACAATGTCACTTTGCCCTCATATTGCACTAGAATAACTTGAATGTAATTATGCACTAGAACGTAACTTTGCTACTTGTTACCAACAGTTGCATATTATACAGTCCTCCCCTCTCAGACAAAGAGGACCAGTGGTAAATCTTGGTTTCCAGCTGTTCCATGTTTGAACTGGCAGCTCCGTTAGAGATCTTCCATCTCCTCCCAGGGAGAGTCATAACAGCCACGCAGCAGCAGGAGCTCTCTGCAGTAGTACACTCAGCAACTGAATCCATTTTTCGAGTAGGAAAACTACTGTTGGCTATGCTTATGTGTAAGTTGTGGGCATGTGTGTTAAGTATTTTTTGGTACAGATTTAAGCATGCAGCTATTGAGCTGTACATGCAGTTTGCTGAGGGATGTTTCTGTTTGAGGTGTAGAATTCTTGAAGTCTTCACGTCATGTTTTTAGCTCTTCAGACTGACGTACGTGACTGTTTTGCAGACTCTGCAATAAAAGATCAGCTCAGGCACCTGTGTTGTGGAACAGCTTTGTTAAATGTTTGTTTTAGATTAAAACATACAATGGTCTGTTTGTTCTAAATAACAGTCCTCATAATAAAAAAAATAATTGTGATCTAATCTTGTCACTTTACAATCCAAGTCATGCTTCACTTTTTTCTAGTCGGATGAACTGATGATGACACCTTGTGGCACAAAGAGGCTCTCAGCACATTATGTGATGAAGAGCTCATTTTTATGTGTAGAAGTGTTCACTCTCTCTCTCTCTCTCTCTCTCTCTCTCTTTCTCTCACACACACACACACACACACACACATACACACGTTTGGCCAGTGGCCGCTAAAGTGACTGCTTTCTGTTGCTTTGGCAACACTTTCCTCAACATGGTGACTGCCAGTAACAGCAGACACAGAACAGCACCTTAGAAGTACTTAACCTTTTCCTTAGTCATCTCTCTGACATCTGAAAGTTCCTGAGTACCAGACCGGATGGCAGAATCTCAACAAACAATCTTCATGCATATCCAAGACTAAAATAAAGTAGCTTAGATATGTTGTGTGGGTCATTTCTCACACAAAGGTCACTAAACTCAGACCAAACCCCAAAGCAAACGGCGTGGCTTACATTCACGTTCTTTTCCCAGACCGACCGATTGTGTTGTCTCATGTCCAAAAACACAGATAATCTAGTTTGCGTCCTGACAGTTCATAATTATTAACAATGTTTATCATATGGGGCAGCCTTGTAGCAGGACAAATCCACTTTACATCTTAGAAGAAGAAGAAGAAGAAGAAGAAGAAGAAGAAGAATCTTTATTAATAGAGCACTTTTCAAACGCAACATTACAGAGTCCTTCACAAATCAATAAAAACAAGCCAGTCATAAAACCATCAGTTTTTTTAAAACACCAAAGAAAAATTGTTTAGTGTATAAAAACATGTACAGTGTAGGTAAGAAAAGAACAATTTTAAAAGAATAAAAGACGTATGTAAGATAATATCACAGGTGACAAAGCACTTGAACCTTTGTCCCCCATATGGACACCTAACCCCCATACCGTATGTGACTGTGTGAAAGCATTTTTTTTTGCCCACAATATGGTTGCAGACCTCCTTTTATTGTGTGCATGCGTGTTAGTGTGTCTGTGTTTCATAAGACGAGACTTTCAAGCGCATGTTTGGAAGTCATCTGTGGTATAGGCTTTGCATGGCAAGCTCCAGGTGTTTACATCCATACAATTAGTTTACAAACTGACTATCTGAATCATGCATCCTCAGGAACTCGCGTACTAAAATGATTGAAAGAAGCAGAATCGTCTGCGTGGCACATGCTCTGTTTATTTCAGATGTGTTGTTTACCGCACAGACAGATGTATCTGGTTATTGGCTACCACAACTCATATCCACCCCATCTTTCTCTTGCTCTTCCCCCTCCATCTCTATTCTTCACTCCTTAACTACCATTAAATTTCATAGACCGTGCTCCGTTCCATTAAAAACAGGTGTTTGTCCTCTGGCCTGAACTCAATATCCATAAACTTAGCTGAAATTGCCTTTGGCAAGTCTTTACTGATCTAATAAGGGGGCAGGCCTGCTGACTCAGATCTAAAGGACCATTCGCAGTTGCACGTGTACACACACTCATGCATACACTAAATAATTGAGAAAGCAAACCTTCCTTCTTCAGATGAAGTCGGACCCTTTTTTCATTGGCATACAACGTAACTGCTGCATACATTAGATATTTTCACATGAACATATTAAAGGGTATTAAACTCTTTGAAATCAGTGACTTCTTTTTAATCGCTTTCTAAAACACTTTTATAGAGTTGCTTTTTATGTAATGCCATCTTTTTAATTGTGTTTCTCATTGTCCTTCTGTCCTTTTAGAGCTAACCCCCTTAGATCTTTCTTTTTTTGCTATTACAATGTTGTGTATTTATAGGTATGTGTGTTGATTTGATGTGCAAATATGTGTATAGATTTGTATGTCCTTTATTTCCCCTGTCAAGGTACTTTGTAAATTATTGTTTTTAAAGGTGCTATACAAATAAAGTAAGTATTACTATTATTGTAATAACTTGTCAGAATAGTGACAACCTGAACAGAACTGCCAGGTTCTCGCATGGTTACAAGCCAGTAGTGGAGGGCTGGGTGGGGTGGGGTGGGGTGGGGTGTAACTGGTTACACTGGGTATGAAAACCTGTGTATTAGAGCTGTCAATCTTCCTCTATAATACCATTCAAATTTCATTTATTTTTTTTAATATTCAAACAATATTTGAATTGTTACACGATCTGTCCACTAGAGGGACTTCCAACATTAGCCTGGCCTGGAAGGAGACCGGCGTCACGGCACATTGCATTTCTGGCACACAACTTTGTTAACATCATGGACAGTTAAAGAAGAAAGAAGGCTAACACTAATTTTCCACAACGAGCACACAGCGACAAACACAAATCAATAGAGACCTCTGTAATTAAATATTATCTAACAAGTTTTTTGAAGCGGCTCTGTTAAGGCGAACGGTTTACCTGCTTAGTTATTGTTCATCAGACGTGACATGACAAAAGCATTTAGTTTTCACATGCAGTTAGGCCTAGGTAAAATGAGGGAAATTAGTTAACGTTAGACAACATATTTATTAAAAACATCTAATTTTAGTAGTAATTTCATCATTTGAATAGTATAGATTTTTTTTACTTTTTGAAATGTATTCAACTTTTCAATTTTGTTGCAGCAGCCCTATTATGTGTCTGAGTTTACCATTATTATCATTACCACCCTAAGCAACAGATCAGGCATAATCCACGGATGCTTCTAGAAACATGCAATTGAAATTAAAATAATAACTAACATCTTAGTCTGTTTAATACAGACATCAGTGCTTTAACGCTGGTCAAAGCATTAACACTACTGCAGGTCTATGTTGAGCCACGGATGAGATAGAAAAAAATCACTCGTAGTATATGATGAAATATTATTTCATAACCCATAGCATTTACATCTGAAGCCTGTCCACTAGAATGATGTCCATACTGTAATAGGTGTGTCATGATGGATGTGAAAATGGTCTTTGGCGGGCAGACAGCTTGAGCATTATTAAACAAACTGCCAGATGTGTGTTACTGTGTGCAGATGTGCATGTGCTGGATAATTTGTGGAGCAATGACGGGAGGAAGAGATGGATACAGTGTTATGCTGAAAGATAGAGACAGTATGCTGCTGTGTGGGAAACATACGCTAAGCTTTAATGACACCGAATGAACTAAATTTCCACACAACATAACTTGGTCTCTCCTAATCTCCCACTCTTCTTTTCCTCTCCAGGGCTCCATCCAGCAGCTGGTGCTGAAGTCAGATCCCACGGCCCCAGATGACCAGTGTGAGGAGGACGATCCTTATGTGAGAGTGCACCAAAACGCACAAACACACACCCAAACACTGAGTCTGAAAGTCTGAAAAGAAGTGAAGTGCCTATTACTTATGTCAGAACACACAGCCTCAGCTGCCCACACATGGAACTAGTCCTCCCTCTACTGGTGAAAACAGTGCAAAGCAGTAATCTATATGGACAAAAGTAGGTGGACGGCCCTATCTACACATTAACATACTTTTGTGTTATGCAGTCCTCCTGTCTCCAGTTAAAGAAAATATTAAAGCTACTGCATACAGTGATACTTTAGACAATAGTGTGCTTCCAACTGTTTGGGAAATACCCACACCAAATATAGACTTTGGAGTTTTAAAAAGGGAAGTTTGGATTCAGCAAAGTCGCACAATAAAACAGACAAAGCAACCGATCTAGGCAGCAGCACGCCAGCGACTGCTAGGTTTTGTTTGGAAAATGAAAATATTCTAAATATAGCATGCACTATTATAGATTATTTTTAGATGGGCCTTGTTTAGGTGTCTAAAATCTGTTTAGCTGTAGCCCCCGTCCACAGTAGTACATTGCTTAGCTTCCATGCGTGTACTTCTGTCTGATTGGGGGGGTGCCGCCCACCGTCTACTGTAGTAATACGCTGACTAAGGACAAGTGCCTCATAAACCCCCACATCAAAATATCCCAATTGTCCCTTTAGGATATTGAGTAAATGGAGGTTTTGTCTAACAAATATTAGTCTCCCATTGCCAGACCTTCCTCTACAGCGCTGCGGAGGAGGGTCTGGCTAGTCCACATGGCTTTCCGGGATGGGAGAAAACCATGCTCTGGTTTATTGGCATTTATTTAAACCAATCACAATCGTCTTGGCCGGCGCTAAGCCCAGGGCTCTTTGTTTCTATCATTGTTTAGAGCATTAATCACATTAATATCCAGTGTTTTTAAAGTTAAAGTTGAGCCATATTGAATACAGTTGAATCAATGTCACAACAGAAACTGTGGGAACTAAACACTTTGTATCCAAGCATGGTTTTATTTATTGAATGTATCTACATTCTTGGCTTGTTTTCCTCATTTAGTTTTTTCATTCTACATCTCCAACTCAGATCACATTTGTGCGTTGATGAGCATTTAATCATTTCTGTCTTTCTCCATGTTTATCTTCTGACTCCTCGTTCCCTGCTCTCATTTTCTCTTCAGGCCTCTGGATACGGAAGCGGTGATGACGCTTACGACGACCTAGAGGGAAGAGACGAAGTGAAGAAGATTGTGGAGGAGAGAGAGTACACCATGGTGTGTGCATACACACTCCTCATACACACCACATTACCCCTCTGTCCTTCCCATTTAGCTACAGGTTGGACTTGGACCAAAGAAAACCGCTCATATCCTTACTGGCCTGGTGGAGACTGGAACATGGTTATATGTGCTGCTCCCTGCCACCTCTGGGCTCTCTGAAAAAAGAATACAACAGGGCAGAGGAAGAAAGGCAGAGACTGGAGAGAGTACTAGAAAATTTAATTTTACTTAGAAATAGTTCAGGGAAATACTTTGAGTACTTCCCTTTACTTAAAGTACTTTTAAATTTCTAAAAGCAGCGAGAAACAGCTAGCCTAGCTCTCTTCTGCAGAGAGTCGCTGGCCCAGTCAAGAAATACTCCCAGAATGTAATAAACAATAGTTTGTGATAGATTATGTGTTAATAAGTGAGCCTTAGGGGTGCCTGTAGATGCATTTTTTAAACTATGGACAGAGCAAGGCTAGCTGTTTCCCTCTGCTTCCTGTCTTTATGCTAAGTTAATTGCCTGCTGGTTCCAAATTCAGGGTGCACGCGATCGTATCAGCAGTATCAACAGTTTTGTTGTCATTACTTGGAATTCCTTTAGGGGGAGACAGGAAATACGTACTAACGCTTTAAAGACAAGTACCATAACATGGCCAACTTGAATGACATAAAAATGGCCAACATGCCATCTTGAATAATCTTCCTGACTGTGCCTTAACAGCAGATCAAAACCCACGTTCTCATCTTTCTCTCTTGCTTTTCCAAATAGAACTCTGTGCTCTGGTTTAATGGCATGTCTTTAAACCAATCACAATCGTCAAGGGCGCCTCTAAGCGCCGCACTGAGCCGTATGGTCTGCAAGAGATTGGACAGAAAGTCTGGCAATCTTTCTCGATTTAGCCTGCAGGGATCTGAGGAGCAGTTAACCATAGTCCTCATGAATCCACCGGATGTAAAATTTCAACACAAAGAAAGTGGAAGGAAACGGAAAATACATGCATCCAGCGGGATTTCCTGCAACACCGGAGCAATCCCGGAAGTGACACCCAAAGGATATAGACTATACTGAGGCTGTACTACACATTTGCAGTACGTCACTATTTCAATCAGGAGAGACTTCGTTGCAGATATGCAAAGATTTACATGTACATGTGCATAGTAAGAAATGTACAGAGTCTTTGGGGATTAGACTCCTATGTTAAACATATTTTAAAGGGGTAGAAAAAGTATCCAGGAATCTTTAATACCCCACATTCACAATTTCAGCTTTGTTGTTTGCTGGAGATTTCAGTGCTTGCTTAAGGGCACGTAGATAGACACTCTCAGGAGAGATCACGTATTTGCTTCATCTACTCAGGTTGTTTTTTAATTCCATGTCACTGTGGCCAAAAGGAAATACTTGTGTTCAGATTTTGTTGATGGTACCTGAAGTAATTCAGAACTGTGTCCCCTAAGATTGGGAAGTGTGCAAGCATGAGGTATATTCCAGATGTGTGGAAGCTCGTACCCAGCCAGTTCTAAGCTATTTAAACAATTTCCCTGTCAGCCACATCAGGACAGTCAGACAGATTCAACAAATCCAACACTCTTCAGGAAAGGAAATATTTATTGCTTTTTCGAGATGTTTTATCGCCACAGCAGATCAGGCAAAGGTGATGCAGAAATAGTGTTGAAGAAATGCAGCACAGTGAGCCAGCTGTGTTCAATGTGTGGAATGTTGCATTAAGTCTCACACCGTAGTTGGATGTGGTCCGAGAGATTTCCTACCATCCGTGGCAAACCTTTTTTTTTTCCTGAGCAAATGTAATATACCAAAAAGTCAAAAAACAAAATATGTACACATGCTAGGGTGTTAATCTTTTTATTTTTTATCATGGATGTCCAACATTTTACAAAAAGAACCGTATCTCTTTTTTTCAGCCCCTCCCAGAGCCGGACCCCACTTACAGCAGCCCAGTCCGAGCTCCGCCCACTGAGATGTCGCTGGGCGATGATGACGATGATGAAGACATAGAGGAGACTTCTGGACAGGAGGATAAGATGACCACAATAAGAGGTAAAATAAAAAGGAACAAATCTAAATTATATTATGTAAATTTTCAAATGACTTTATTGTAGGAAATCTGTCTTTGGTGGCAACAGTCAGTACTTATGGGGCTCCTTGCTAGCTCAGCTGGTAGAGCGTGCGCCACACGTACAAAGGCTCCGCCCTCACCGCAGCAACCGGGGTTCAATACTGACGTGCGACACCTGTCCTAGAAATTAAAGGCCAAAATGCCAGAAACATAATCTTAAAAAAGAAAGAAATCTGCAGTTATTTGCCAATTTTTTTCTTTTGGATATTAAGCCAAACATTTATCTTGGCCTCTGTCACACACATATACACACTGCATTTATTTTAGATTTTAGAGTGTTCTGATATAAAAGTTGATGCTGCACTACATAACCGAGGCCACTCCTCCTGGGGTGTAGTTCCAATATTAGCCAGCAGATGGTGCTGGATGAAGTAAAAAGCCTCCTCCTCTCTGTCTCTCTTTTTCTGTCCTCTGACTTGGCCTAAATTATAATTTCATTTCGTCATATATGTTGTCAGATTGTATATTTCAACCTTTGTTAATCATGCAAATAAAGTGCCATGTTCTTTTATTGTGAACAGTATTTTTTGAAAGTGCTAACTTTGTGTCTTTGGTACAGTGAAATCATTTCAAACAGGTAGTCCGGCCGCAGTATTTGACTCTGTAAGTAGTGATTTCTTTTCATAATTTAGATGATGATGATGAGGATGATGATGATGATGATGATGATGATATAAAGCACAGCACATATTTAAAATTTTAAGTTATACATACAGTATATCTGTGTGGTTGTTCAGTAAAGTAAACAAAAATTCATTTTTAATTGCTTAAGTAAAGTGTTCAATGCCAAGCAGTTAATAGGCAATATTCACTATCAAAAATATGCCCATCCCTTTATCTTCTGCAATGCAAGTGTATCAATCACCCTAACTGAGACTCCATATTCGCCCCATTTGAAATTCATAGTCATAAAAAACAGTCCCCAACATCATGATGATACAATTATTACAAAAACGTTTTGTCTGTTAATTAATTTTTGCAGAAATGACTGCTCGTTGGCTCTTTTTGCTAAGACAAAAATACTCCCTCTCCCTAAAGTTAACGTTATTATCTGCAGCTGTCTTCACACCGTTTTAACTCTAACCCATGCCTTGCTGTAATTCCATGAGAGAATCACTCAGACAATTCTCTGTTCAGTCCCTCCAGGTGTCTCCAGGACAGAAAGGGGAGCCAGGTGAGCCAGGTCCATCTGGTCCTCCAGGGCCACCTGGTCCCCCAGGAAAAACCTCAGGAGAGGGGGTGGGAGGGGAGCCGGGACCCCGGGGACCACAAGGACCACACGGACCTTCAGGCCCACCTGGAGTTCCTGGGAAAGATGGACATTCTGTGAGTTTTATCTATTTGTTTGTTAGGCTATATTAAAAATATTCTAATTCTAAACTGTGAAGCTTTCTGCTTACAGAACATCATAAGAATGAGCACATCCTGTTGTTTAGCTCAGTCTGACAGGTCAAAAGATAAGGTTTTCTATTTTTGTCCTTTGTTCAGGGAAGCAAAGGTGAAACGGGTGCTCCAGTAAGTAAAGTCTTTCCAGTTTTGTAGATTAATTGGTTAATTTGTTTTGTGTCCCCGAGTGAAAAGCAATGCAGGAATGTATTCATTTTCAACATCCAGCTGCTGATTTATAGAGCTACACTTTATATACTAACTGCTGATGCAGCCCATTAGCTTTGGGTTTGGGCCACAGATTAAGTTAAAGTTTTGGCCTCATTCCCGATATCACTGACTGTATGGTTTCTGCTTTCACTTCTTACAACTGCATGCAACTTGATCTGTGATGTGGTGATATCTCATGTAGCACTGAGCTGTAACTGTCTTTATCCCAGGGCGCCCCTGGGATTCCAGGATTCCCAGGACTACAGGGAGAGCCTGGTCCTATGGGAGAAAAGGTAAACAATACCCCTCTATAATACTATGGTACCTGGACTTGAATAAGATCCGAACAGATAGCACTGGGTGAATTGTCACAGACTTGTAAACATGAGTCAGTGTTATGTCACTGTATGGTTGGATGCTACGACATTTGTCCAACAAGTCTCCAATGTGCAGCATCACAACATTTATAGCTATTGCTAAATCAGTGACGAATCACTAAATGTACAAATAAACACATAACAATCCGACTTCTTTCTCCTTCAGGGTGATCCTGGTGTTGGACTACCAGGTCCTCCAGGCCCTCCTGGAACTCCAGGTCGACCAAGCAAATCTTCCATGTTCCTGGTAGGTTATTAAACAAGCTTTTTTTTACCTTTTCTTTTCCTAGTAAAATCTGGTGTTTTAAAATGTAACTACTGTTTTTGTTCATTTTGGAGCTTTTTTTGTGTCTAAGTGACTGATGGGAGCAACAGTCTTTGACATTAGTTCAAGTATTAAGCAAGAACGCTGCAGTCGGCCACGACAAAACATGCTACAATATAAGTTAACAGGGCAATTGTCCAGCTTGTCTTTACCATCACAAAAGTTCTTATTTTGCCACTGACAGGCTCAGATTTATATTATAAGTTTCTGATAACATTATGGAAAGGATCCCTTCAGAGATAGACCTTTAAAATCTCTTTGAGACCTTTCAGGTTGACCAGAAACAGCTCTGAAGTCGCTAGTGTGTATAGAGCCAACAAATATTCACATGTAAATCGGTAAACTTTGTGTTTATTTCAACCCAAACTAGAGTTGTGATGGTTGGAAAAGTAGAAAGACAACCCAAAAGTGGTTTTCATTGTTTTGTTTTGTTTCCATTGAAGCGGATGTTACGATGCTAAAATTACTGTTTATTTCCATGGAGTCTGGTGGGTTTAGCGGATTTTATGGATGTTTCTATGTTTAAAACAGGATCTTACTCTGAGAAAGGTCGACTTCCTTAGAAACCCTTTCCATAATGTTGTCAGACACTTAATCTGAGCCTGTCAATGGCAAGCACTTTTGTGAAGGTCAACACAAGATGGACAATTGCCCTATTAAAGTAAATTGCAGCTTGTTTTGCCGCTGCCAATTGCAACGATCTCACTTAATACTGGACCAATGTCAAAGATTGCTGTTCCCATCAGTCACTAAGACACAAAAACATTGGAAAATAGGGTCCAAGCTGGAACAAAAACTGTAGTTACCCTTTAAGTCAAGGCCCAAGCTAACGTCTTGTAATATTGGACTGAAATCCATAATGTTTTATAGTGAAATAGCTTTATTATATCCATCTGTATCCACATGTATCATGCAGAGTTAGGTTGCATCTTTCCTGGTGCAACACCCTTGAATTCAGAGAAAGTTAAACACATTGCACCTGGTCTTTCAGCTATTGGATAATCCTGTTGTTTTTCATTCATCGTCAAATCTGTTCATTTCTTTTAATTTGTTTTTCTGCAGTTCCAGTTATGGTTTCAAGCATTTATTGATTGCTACAGTTGTGCTCTGTGTCATCTGTACTTTTAATCACGCTCATTGGCTTTTTTTGTGCACCAGTGATATTTATGAATGTGATCATAAAACATAGGTTGCTCCAAAACTAAATTTTGGGAAAATGTGGTGGTGGGGGGGGGGGTGATTAACAGTGACTGACACATGTCATGTGTTCATTAGGAGGGGTCAGGATTTGAAGACTTTGACAGTGATGCAGAGATTATTAGGGTAAGTGAACTTTGTTTTCTCTACCCGTGACGTTAGATAATATACAGCATCACGTTGCAATCTCACTTTATTTTTTCTGTCTTGCTTTTATTTTTTATTTTTTTACACCCTTTTCAGTTTGTCATCTCCGGCATCTGGACGCGGCCTTTATCTCATGTTACTTTTTGTCTATTTTGGGCTACTGTGGGATCCGTAGTGTGATGTAACTGATGGATTGTGGGTTTCTTTGGTCTGGTCTCTTTAGTATGGTTAATATTCCGAGATAGTCCTGGTTGTCATTGTTATATTCAGTAACATGAAACAGTGAAGAATATAACAGTGCTACTTGTACAGACACTACAAAGCCAGCTTTTGTGACCATGTTGCATTTTGACACTTGAGGACGCTCACTAACGTTGGACCATTAGCTAGAGAGGTACACAGAAGATGCTTTCTAAAGAGTCTTCCTTTTGTGTGACCGAGTTATGTTGTCTTGCTTCATCAGGGACCTCCAGGACCGCCTGGCCTCCCAGGACAGCCAGGGCCCCCAGGAACCCCATCTAAGGACATCATTCCTGGACCACGTGGGGCGTCTGGGAAAGATGGGAAGGATGGTGAGAAGGGTGAACCTGGACTGCCTGTAAGTTAAATACTCTTTTCTTTTTTTGCTGTTTTTTCTTGTACAGTTCATCAATATGAGAAAAACACAAATATATAATCCTGTATGATGATGTCTACGGTACTGTGTTGTATTATCAGTTAATTGCACTTCAGAAAAGCCATGTAGTGGGGCAGCAAAATGTGAAGGGAGAACGTTCTAGAGCAGATATCTGATGTCCAGAACCCCTAGGGAGTCCTCAGAGTTGCTGCAGGGGGGGTCACCAAATTATTGTTTTGATGGTTTAACAAAAAAAATTGAAATATGTCTGAAAATATACATGAAACATGAATCCAACATATTATGAGTAAATATAAAAAGATGTTTAATGTAAACAACATTGATGATAACATTGATGATAGGCTGACTGGCCTACAGCTAAGGTAGCCATCCACAGATACAGTTAAGCTTAAGAATTTACTGTGACACATTGATGTATGAATATATGGAAATGCCAACTATTTTTATTTTAAAAGCTTAGTATTGTATGCACCATAAAAACATATGTGCATAGGCTTTAGGCCGCCCTACACGTTATTATAGGTCCAGTTTATTATGCAACAAAATGTTATACAATATATGTAGTAGAGGGTCCCTTCTCCGTCTCTCTTCCAGTTAAGGGGTCCTTGGCATAAAAAACATTGAAGACCCCTGCTTTAGAGGAATATTTATTTTCTTAAGACCGCAATGATTTATCCAGAAAGGTGTGCTCTTAAAGTTCACTGACTGAGGCTTGGCCTCAGAGCACTTGAATTGCTGACTGGACTTCTGTTTTCAGGTGATTGAGGAGTGGTTTATTGGCTCTGGTTCTGGTTCTGGTTCTGGTTCTGGTCAGGTATTACCATTTGGTCCCATCAGATCTAAGGGACTGAAAAGACAGTATTTCCCCCAACTTTATTTGAAAACCCATGTTTGCATCCTGCTATCGCTTGCTGCACAGTATTGCACAGGTGGGCGTGTGTGTGTGTGTGTGTGTGTGTGTGTGTGTGTGTGTGTGTGTGTGTGTTTGTGTGTGTGGGTCATAGAGCGAGATCATTTTTAAGTGTTGGTTGAGGTATAAAGTACATAAGTGTCTGTATGTTTAAGGGCCCATCTTATATCTACAGTATATGCACCCACGTAGTAAGTCATGTCCTTTTCCAGTGATCCTTGAGCTACAGTAACAGCATTTTGGCAGAAACTACTGTAAGACCTTTTGAACATGGTGTGAGCTACAGCATCTGTTGGGGGGGGATGTGTCTTTTCTCTTTAAAATGTCCAAAGCTTTTACTAACTGTGTGAATGTACTACTCACAAGTTTACAACATTTACTGCAGCATTGTTTAGTGCATACAAGGTTTAGTCCCGTAAGCTTTGTTCAATATGTTGAAATTTGAACCAGTATTCATCCAACTTTGTTTACAAATATGAATGGGACCAACAATTTAATTAACTGTGCAAACTGCGCCGTGAGTACAGAGGTAATTCCTTCTGGTGGATGTATCTGGAAAGTAAATCTGAAAATCTGAAATTTAAATCTAGTCATGTAACTCTTGCAGGGAGTTGATGGAAAAGATGGGGATCCAGGACCTGTTGGGGAGAAAGGAGACAAGGTGAGGCTAATGACCATCTCTCTCTCTCTCTCTCTCTCTCTCTCTCTCTCTCTCTCTCCTCTCTCTCTCTCTCTCTCTCTCTCCTCTCTCTCTCTCTCCTCTCTCTCTCTATATATATTATATATTATGATATAGATATGATATATGTGCCACACCCTGTACTGTTTAAAAATCTCTGACTTATTTTTTTCTTATATGTGAATGTGCAGCACACCAACCAGGAGCAGGCTCTTCTGGCTCTTTGCTCATGTGCCTTGTGCCAATCTGCCTTTTTTATGAGCTCACTCTAATTTCCCTTGAGTGGGCCTCTTAGTGCTCTGTTAGTAAAAACAATTACACACACTCTAAATAAACACCTAACACAAAGAGCCAAGCTCTTAATGAGATGACTAATACAGCTTGAGTGTAACAAGTCTATGTTGCAATAGCTGCTCTGCCTTTTTGTGCAGAACCTGAACCTACTCTCTCTCTCTCTCCTCTCTCTCTCTCTCTCTCTCTCTCTCTCTCCTCTCTCTATCTCTCTCTCTCTCTCTCTCTCTCTCTCTCTCTCTCTCTCTCTCTCTCTCTCTCTCGTCTTTGCATTAGCTCATGTGATTTAATTGAATTTCATCTGTTTACCAGGGAGAGTCTGGTGGCAGCGGGCAACCAGGAGCAAAGGTAAAATCTTGATTATGTACTGGACCGGGCAGTGAAGCACTATTACTGATATTAGGATTTGTACGTATAATTCACCTTTTAGATTCCTGTTGTACCCAAAGTGGTATTTCTACAGTGCGTTACATTGAGCTTGTGATTAGAAAATCAAATTTCACAATATTTTTAACCAAATACCACAATATTGATATTGCGGAGATATTGTAGGGTAAGGCTATTGAGGGTGCTTTTACCATATATTTACACAATGAGATCCATGATACTTAATCATTATATCCACATTATTAATGATTAAGTGGATAAAGGCAAATAACAGAACAGCTAGGACAGTCTGGTGAGTTCAGAAAATGACATCACCAGGAAAAGACAACAATTGTGTCATATTGTGATATTTTGATGACCACATTTTAGATGATATCTAGGTCAATATAATATTGATATATTGCCCATCCCTACTAATGTATGTCTCTTTTCTGTCTAGGCTTTTCTTGTAAGTGGCTCTCCCTTTCAACTCCCAGTTTCTCCTTTTGTCACTATCTAACATCCATATCCCTAGCTCATCCTTTACCCTTTCTCATACTTGTGGGAACTTTATTGATTTAACTGATTCCATCATCGTCATTTTAAATATCACATTGCTTGCAGGGAGATCAGGGCCCTGCAGGGTTTCCAGGCCTACCAGGCTCAGAGGGTCCAGAAGGGCCGCCTGGTCCCAGGGGGCCAGCTGGCCTCCCTGGGCCTCCAGGCCCCCCTGGGAGAGGCTACACCATGGATTTTGAGGTACTTGCTGTTTCTTTACATCATGACCGGTCCACTTACAGTCTAGCTCAACCTTACACAACCAACATTAGATTGATGGAATTAGGATATGTTGATATCCGTACCGTTTTCTTCATATGAAGGACTACATCATGATGGTTGTTTCTGCTTGGTTGTGTAGAAAGAAGTCTGGACCTTGAACTGATTTAAGCATAATATCTGCACACCATCCCATCCCATCTGGGCCTGGCCTCAGCACAGAAGCAGTGCCTTCTTTTCTCAAATCACCAAATTAGTTTGCAATGTGTGTGATACATAAATAGTTTTGTTATTAGTTGTTTGCCGTCCGCTTTTTCAGTGTAAATCTGCTGCATTCAGCCTGACGTGGGGATATTTTGAAATGTATTGAAATGGTTCTACCTACTTGGACACTATACATTCTTAGACACTCACAATTAAATCACTATGAATTTGTCTTTTTTTGTCAAATGTTTTAGGACTTGGAAGGCTCTGCGATGCAAAGTGGTTTTGGAGGCCCACAGGTACTATTGCATTGAGTGTGTCAGCATGAAGAACATTCTGCAACATCACATTTAGCTTTAATGTTCATCGTACAGTGGAATTTCATCATCTCATCAACTGCTATTTTTGTCCCCTTTTTGTATTTTTTACACAGGGTCCTCCAGGAATCCCTGGTCTTGAAGGACCAAAGGTGAGATACTTGAGTGTCTGTGACACGTACAGTAATACTGTAGCTGTAATACCAATTGTGCTCTAAAAGCACAGACACCAACCGACATCAAAGAACTAACTGCATCGCCTGTATCTGGGCCAAAACATTTCAGTTGAACACACCGCAATGACTACAGCCAATGGCCAACTAGCATGTTCGTCCTGCGTCTGCGTGAGAGGAAATAACTGTCCGTACCAGCAGGTGGCGTTATTGTTGAAAAAATAACTTCTTTTTACTGTGCGCTAGAGAACAATAACACAAACCGTGTCTGCTGAAAAGCTCAATGTCTAAAAAGAAAATCTTAACCTGATATAACAAGTTTGTTTTTGTCTCATGCCCCTATGACTTAAGACGTTTACTTGCTTTCTCGCTTTTTTGCACGCTAATTCGCTTAAACTAACAGCCAATCAGAGTAATTTCTCTGACCGACGTGGTGAGTTGTCGATTCAACATGCTCAGTCGGCCAAAAATCTGCCAACAAGGGCCGACTAGTGCCACTGGTGCTGGATGCAATGCAAAAAACTATGGCTCAGGATGCTCATCAACAGCTGGCTGTCTGTCTGGTGTGTCGAGGTCTTAAATACTATTTATAATCATCATTTTAAATAATTAATTTATTTATTTTCTCTTTCCCTCTCATAGGGTAAAGATGGTTTAGACGGCCCCCCTGGAAAGCCAGGGCAAAAGGTGAGTCCGCTGTGCAGTTCAACTTCAGTAACCCTTTTTGAGATATTAGTGTTATCTCAGCACAAGCTGTTGGCACAATCTTCTTAAATGTCTTGAACCTTGAGGTCACAGTAAACGGCTGGAGAGTGAAAGACCACATGGTGACAAGCGATGTCAGCATTTGGCAGCAACACTGTCCTCTGACCGGGTCCACAACCTCCCGTTTTTTGTGGTTCTTGTTGAATCTGACCTGGCATTCTCATGTTACCTCCCTACAGAAATGAAGCAATACGTCACAGTGAATCTTATAATAAGAATACAACTATACTTAATCATTAATCACCAAAACTAATTGAGAGAATGTGGGAAGTCAGTAGAAATCAAGTCCATTTGGTGTGAGTTTTACTTGATAACATGGAATGAAATTGGCAGGTTTTCTTATTAAGTAAAAGTGATGTATATGATGAATGTTTCTTGGTGGCATCTGTAGGGGGAGGCAGGTGCTATAGGACCAACAGGGATTCCAGGACTGGAGGGACAAAAAGGGGAAAAGGTCAGTAAATGACTGGACTAATATTGTCGATACATGAACAGATTAAATCTATTGGGTCAGATTGTACAAATGGTTCTTACAGACATTACTTTTACCTGTAGATAATTTCAGATTCTGAAATATGGTTTTACTTTGAGCATTTGTGTGTTATCTTGTGTCATCTACAGGGACCAAAGGGGAACAATGGAGATCCAGGACAGAAGGTAAACCAATGAAGGATTGAAGGATAAGTGGCCAGACTCACACGTATTTAAAATGTAGAGCATTTTGTGTTGCTGTTTACTGAAAGGCTAAAATGTCTTGTTTTTTTTAGGGAGAGAGGGGAAGGGATGGACTCAGTCTGCCCGGCCCTCCAGGACTACCCGGACCACCAGGATCCATTACCAACCTCCAGGCTGTAAGTAGCAGTCAAGAGGCAATTTCCGGGGCTGACAACTGAAGCTAACACGGAAGTGCAAAAAACTGCAGATTTCTAATGGCCAGTTGAGGCTGGTTTCAAAAGCGAGTCAATCTCCATTAGTCTTGCTTTGCCAGGGTCTGGCTAGTCCACACAGCGTTTCAGGATGGATGCTCTGGTTTATTTGCATTTCTTTAAACCAATCACAATCTCCCTGGGTGGCGCTAAGCACCAGGCAGAGCCACGGTGTTGCCTCGGGAAGGAACTTGTTTTGGTGGAATGTGTATGTGCAAAAGTTGTTTTAGTCATGCAACAGAAAACTCAGATTGAACTGATGGTCTAGCTAGCTGTCTGGATTTACCCTGC